>NW_026462968.1:0-62023 GCF_021730395.1 Mercenaria mercenaria | reverse complement strand
AGTCGCCCACGCAGCAAGTAAAGAATTAAATTGGATTATGGATAAGACTTTGCAAGAAAGAAATCTCTTGGACAATTCACTTACAGACTTCCATCTGAACAAGACTATGAAAGACATTTCTGCGTGGGAAAGCCCTTTTGCAGACCAGCCCTAACTCTATGGGCATACCCCTCTTGGTAAAGACTATTACAAGCATAACCGTTCTTAACACAACTTGAACAAATAATATACAGTAGTTATTTTTATTCTATGGTTTTCCAGAAGGTTCCATCATAAAAGCTGATGAACAGGGAGTTAACATAGTTTAAAAGTATGGTTTTTTCTGGGTTTTCCAGAATCTTGGTGATACAAGGAAGTGCTGGATTTTTCCATGTTGCTTTAAATAGGAAGCTGTCTGGGTGGAAAAGAACCTAAGAAAGATCTTATTCCAATACTTTCCTGTACTTCTTGATAATGAAATGTTACCAATTTAGACATTTAATATTTTTTGGATTTACATTAACATGGTGAATTTAAAAAAATATCTTAAAAGAGAGAATTTATATTCTTTGGATAAACTAAATTCAGTTTGATTCTGTGTGAGATTTGGAATTAATATTGCTTGCATTTAGATTTAACAAGGTCAGGATTTGGACTATTAATATATGTTTTGTTTTGTATTTTGACGGATCTAAAATTTAAGCGTTTGCGTACTTGATCTGTTAACTTTCACATAAAACTTTATGGGTGATAGTTGCGTTTTGTTCATCTTGTTACTTTGTATTCTAAGTAACTAGCACTTTAATACTTAGCATACAGCGCATAACGTTTTGAGATCAACGATATGTCGTTTTTGGATAGGATAGCGGAATAAATGTGCTGTGAATGACCATTACTTCGTTATAATTTAGTTTGGATATTTCTATAGCAATACAAGCGAGTGCGCATTGAACAAAAGAAAGTACTAAAAATATTATTGTAAATCTTGGTGAGTTATGTCTAAGGGACGTAATACATTGATTCAGATAGCGCTTGTGTCATATAGATCGTGCAATTTGTACCTGCCTGGGCGGCTTTGTCAGGGTGGACCTCGCTTTTTAGTCATAATAAAGATCCAGAGAACAATAAGGTGTGATAGAGGAAAAGAAGTAACTTTAAAAGATTGTGCTGTGGTCGGTGGGAGATGTATTGGCGTTGTGGGGATGTGTGGAGCGGCGGTAATGACTGATTGCTATGGCAAAAGAAACTAAAAGTAAACATTTTTTATTTATTTTGTTTGTTTGTTTTTTTTTTTGGGGTGGGGGGTGGGGGTGCTGTGCGGGGGACAGTGTGTTTTTATGAGAGGTGAAGGTAGTGAAATTTGAACTCACATTGAACCTTTAACTTTGACCTACAAACCAAAGTCATGTGTTCTGTACCTTGTCTCATCGCCACCTACCTATATGCCAAGTTTATTGTCAATACATTGAGTTGCTATTCAGTTATGCTCTGGACACAACATATTATGGACAGATTTAATTTTACTGTAACCTTGACCTTTGACCTAACCACCTGGTTCATGCGCTAGAATACTAAGGCACAACTATACAATTTCAGTGCGTTTTTTTAATGGGAGGATTGGTTGTGGGTCGGGTAATTCGGGTGAAATGTGATGGATTACAAAAGTAATACCTTGAATAGTTATGTAGTGCTTCGAACTCAAAATACAACAGATAGATTTGAACTCAATTTGTGACCTTGACCTTTGACCTACCAACAAATTTCATGCGCCAAATTCCTTGGTTGTCTAGTTATGCTCTGGATTCAAATACGAAGGAAAAATTAGACCTACGAGCTCCAATTATGACCTTGACCTTTGACCTACCGACCTGGTTCAGCGCTCTCTACCTATATGCTAAGCTTAAAGACAAAACCTTGAATAGTTATTATGTTATGCACCGGCAAAGAAATACGAAGGTCAAATCTGACATTTAAGCTTCATTTCTGACCTTGATCTTTTACCTACAGATCTTGTTTATGCGCACTGCACATTGTCTTGTCGCCACTTACTAATACGCAACGTTTAAAGTAAATAACTTCAACAAGAAAATTCGATGAATTGGTATTCCCCGCCGAATGGATGGCAAAGAAATATATCCGGCAAAAAGTTAAAGATGTTACTAAGAAGCAAATAATTTCATTAGTCAGGATCAATTTAACAGAAAACGAATGTTTTAAGTGTACATAATAAATGTATGTTAAGTTGATCCTGACTAATGAAATTATTTCGAATGGAATATGTTTACATGTTGATAAATATTCATGCAATGTTTGAAAAATTAAAAAGAAGGAATGAAAATAATTTTTGCGGGGGAGGAGCGGGGTTGACCAGGTGAGGGTACAAAACTTCACATGTCGATAATAAATATTGATGGAAAATAAAAAATGGAAAAAACAATGTTCGGGATGCATGATCGGGGTGGTGGGGGTGACTTGGTGGAGAAGCGAGGTGGGAGAAGGGTACAATTTTGCCTGTTGATAAATATTCATGGAAGGTTAAAGGTTTTAAAAAAAAAATGAAAAAAGAAATTTGTGGGGTTGCGGGGTGGGGAGAAGGAGGGGGTGTGACCAGGGCGGTGGGGGGGGGTGGGGGACCGGGTGTGGGAACATAACTTCACATGTTGATAATAAATGTTCACGGAAAAAAAATTAAAGAAGTTTAATGAAATTCTAGTTTAGTTATGTATAAATATGTGGATTTTTAAACAATTAAAGGGCAATAACTCTAAAGTTACTGAAGAGATCCTGACGAAATTACGCGTGCACTACCGCATTATAGTGATCTCAATTCAGTATAAGTTTCATAGTTCTAGGTCAAATATGTCACAAGTTATGAAGCAGAAATTGCCATACTTATAGTGCCCTATATAGTTAACACTAGAAACTACTAAGGACCATAACTCTCTAGTGTTACTTGGGCAATTTGACTGAAACTTGACGGACCGCATTTCCCTACAGTGATGAACATGTATATAAAGATTTATTTAAATATTCCAAACCACTTTCTATATATGGCTCCGGACGGACGGACGGAAAGACGGACGGACGGACAACGCCAAAACTATATCCCTCCGCCTTCGGCGGAGGATAATAAATTTGACGGACAGGCAGACGTACGCAACATCATATAATATTTCCATTTTTTCAAAACATGCATATAAAAAGTAATCATTGAACCTTCAGTTTCCTGTCACGTAGGAGTCTCAGGCCCATTTTGACTTTCAATAAATGTCAGAACTTGTTGTATAATATTATTATTATTATTATACCAGATTTATATAGCGCCCTTTTCATGATCAATTTCACGTTCAAAGGCGCTTTACATAGCTCAAATGCAGCCAGACAGGGAGCATAATTCATCCTCTACTAGTACAGACACAGAGCGATCTGACCAGAGGGACAGAGTGAGACAAAGCCCCCACGACAGAGAGATCAGAAATCAGATACAGGCGTGTTCGGCTAACTTAGCCTAGCTCGTTGCGAATAGACAGCCTGGTTCTTTAACGTGCCCAGTGTATAGCACTGATACACGCAAGGATTGCCTGGGTTCCTGACCAGTACACCTCTAGTTGGGTGGGAAACACTGAAAAGCGTTTCTGAAAATTCCCGAGTAGCTGCCGGGGATCGAACCCCCGACCTCAGGATTGGAAGGCCAGTGTGCAAACCACTGAGCTATCCGTCCACCAATTGACCAATATTTTACTGCAAAATTATGCTTACCTGACAGGTGTGTTAATTAGCTGGTGCATACAAAATATACCAGGTGAATACAAACAAGCATTTTTGTTTTTAACAGACAATTTAGTTAATAAAGATAGACCAGTACTTAGCGATAACGCTAAATAATCGATAATCCTAAAAGTGGCAGTAACCGACCTGAGTCAAATAAATAAATACCTTACATGGCAAATCATTTAATTTTTTTTCAAAGTTACAGCCATTAAGGACACACTAAGAGTAGTAGGGTGTCCCGCTTCAACATGATTATTCTCAACATTGCTAAAGAAAAAACTGCTTTATGGCATATACATCAACATTCTGTTAAGATACTAAATGTTATCATTAAATAGATTCAACTCTCTTATAAATATTTCGAATGATCCGAAATTGTGTGTGCAATAAACTGTCATCATGTTTCACAATTTTTTTCCTAAATATAGTTATTTTTGGATATCAGTTTCCTTCCCCGCCGAATTAAAAGTAATATCATTCAAGAATGGGTTAATTTATTATAAAACTTTGATAAAAGTTTATAAACTATCCTTCAAAGAAACATTTTCTTTGTAAATTAGGGCACTGAATGACTTCAAATATTTTACCAAGATGTAAATTTTTATTCTGCGAAAAAGAAGAAAATGTATTATATGAAGTGTACTCTTAGAACCTCCGTCATCAAAAACTGAACTCTCTTCATAATTATGCCAGCAAGCTAGCCTTCATTCTACAAATCCGTGTACTGACTGGTTGAATGTTCTAAATTATTCACGCTTATTTGAAAATAATAAGGCCTCCCGACCAAGACAGCCGTTCATAAATAGTTAATATTACCTACTGAAATATATAATACGGGTTACGCCAAAGGAATAAAACGCCCATTAACGCTCCCTGTAGAACCTTGGATGACCACATTATGCTGATTTATGACATTATGCTAAGGCGATGGTCGAGAAATACCGTGACTAAGTTTATAGCCTGTTTTCATTTGGAAGGTGACATGGTAAACACCTGTCAAATATTTACTGTTTATCTTGCAAATGCATCTGATTAAGGTTTTCTGTTTGAACTTTTACATTCAATGTTTTGGTATCTGACAAAGGAAGGAATGACAGTAAAGTTTCATTTTTGGACAGCTCCTCCTATCTAGATATTTCATCAAATGCTTTTAGTTTTTGTTTTTTTTTCAGATTTAAATCGAGTTTAGTGGAGCATATTCCAGTTATTTTCTGCGGCGTCGGTAATAGGGGAGTAGAGGACTAAGCCATTTGAATGAATTAGTTTCCCAACAACTCCTCATACATGTAAGATCTCAAACGCCGAGCAAGGATTATCTCCTCTAGCGCTATATTAATCACTGCCGCAGCTCATACCACGTGACCGTGAAAATCACATGACCGTCGAAAAAAGAAATTGAAATATTATTTTCTTATTTTCAACTTAATTTTTTGTCTGCCTTAAATCTTTGAAATATACTCAAAACAATTTCAATAATTAAAGTCTTTTATTAAATGATGAAAAAAACGATATAACAAAACCTTCTTAAAGTGTTTATGATGGCAGAGATCTCTGTTCTGTAAGGGGAGACTACTACGTAGGAGACTGCTTCCAATTTTCATCAGATTGGATGAAACTCATAACTAGATATATCCGGTCAGCAGGAACACCTCGATTGTGGGAGGAGTTATCCAGAACAGAACATGTGACAGATGGACGGACGGGCAGACAAGAAGGTCAAGATAAATAAATATGCATACTTCTTGAAGGTAAACATCAAACATGTAAGAAAACGTCAGGAACTGTTGATTTAAAAATACGTTTTACCTTAGTGGACGCAGTGCACTCCAGCGTTTCTCTGAAGCGTTTGGAAGAAGCATCCTCTGGTATAGCGAAATCGATTACAAACTCATCCAAAAACTGCTTTATCTCTTGTAAAACAACATCCTTAAATTCATCCAGTGCTATCCAAATTAACCCATTGGCAGCCCTAAAATGTGTATCAAACGACGGAAGGCATCAGTTACAGACCGAAACATCCAAAGGTAATGAATATTAAACTACATATGCAGTAGAAGTGTAAGATAATTTTAAAATAGTAAACAATCCTTTAAATTCTACGCATTCATTATGCTCCTTCATGTTGAAAACAAAATTCCATTATTGTTTCGAGAAGCTAAAAGTACTGAAATTTGATACCACGTAAAGACACGTGCGAACCGCTGATCTTCATAGAAGGGTACATATGTCTAATATTGGTTGTTTACGATAATTCAAGTTTCTAATTAAATATTTTGCGACATCTCTGAGTTTTTCATGAAGTTATTAGAATAAGTTCATTCTATAGGTGTCCGATTATAAATCAAGTTATGGCCCGTTTTCACCGGTAAACCCAAGTGCCTGTCCATGTTTACAACAAAAACCATGTTGGACACATCCGTCTTCCCGCGGAGCCAGGTGGGCAAAAAGAGAAAATACACACTCTAGTTCCAACTATTTTACCACGTTCGTAAAGTTTAAATAAATTCCTAGTAAAATTTCAAGTAAATTTATCACAGACTAATTAATACTTCGAACAGTACACATTTTTTGTTTGTTTCGGGTTTAACACCAATTTATAACATTCTTTCAGTTATGTAACGGTGGGCAATTAACCTTACCAGTGTTCATGGATTCTGAACTAGTACAAGCTTGTTCTCCGCAAGTAACTGCAAACTTCCCAACATGAATCAGAGTTGGAGGACGAATGGTTTCAGACAAATGTCTTTTATCAAATCGTCACGTCGCTCAAGGATAGAACATGACCCCATGATCAGTATATATGCGCTCTCCCTATTGAGCTAAGCGGACAGGCATTGAAATTGTGGTTCCTGTACTCTACACTTCGTCTCAATACTAGTAATTATACAAGCAGTAAAATAGGGAAGTAGACTAGGGCACACCTCATGGAACTAGAGCTATCAATAGAGTAATTAATAGCCCTGCAATACTGTCAGAGGAAACAAAACATTTTGTGTGTGAAATTTCTAAATTTACATGATGAATGCAAATAAATTCAGAAAACTGCAGGTGGGGTTTGGGTT
Organism: Mercenaria mercenaria; assembly: GCF_021730395.1. Lineage (NCBI taxonomy): Eukaryota > Metazoa > Mollusca > Bivalvia > Venerida > Veneridae > Mercenaria > Mercenaria mercenaria. The sequence goes on along the minus strand of NW_026462968.1, from coordinate 55,211 downwards.
TTGATGTACCCACCTCCGTCCATTCTGCAAATCAACACTTTATGGACCTTATCATATATGGTGATGATTCTGAACAACTATCTTAAGTTTAATCAAATACATTCAGTAATAACAGAGATTAAGTGAAAGTGCATCAAAATATTAACCGGAAATTCTAAGAATAAAAGATGCATAACTCTTATAATTTTTCTGCCAGACTGATGGGCCTTGTGACATATGATGTTATGCTGATGCTAAACAGCTGTCTTAAGTCAGAATCATTTTGCAATAACTGAAATGAAGTCAATATGCATCAAAAGTTGAAACTAGAATTGTTTTGGGAAGGACATAATTCATGAAATATTAATAATATTAATATCAGAGGTATGGACTTTGTGTCTTATGACGTGGCAGATGCTATTTGACAAATATTTTAAGTCTGAATCGAATCTATCAGGAATAACAGGGATAGAGTGGTAACACATCAAAACTTAAACTAGAAATTCTAAGTATGAAATGACTTAAATCATGGAATTCTTCTACCCTTAACGACCCTGGATCATATAATGTGTAACAACCTTTTAGGTTTGAATCAAATCCATTGATTAAGTGAAAACGTATTAAATCTTTAACCTTGAACTGTAAGGGGGTTATTAATCATGCAGTTTTGGGCAATATGTATGGACCTTGTGTCACGTCATGTGTATAATGATATGGACTAAAAATTTGAAGATTAAATCAAATCAATTTAGAAACAAGAGGGCCAAGATGGCCCTAGGTGGCTCACCTGAGAAACACACCATAACAGTGTAAACATGTTTGACATAGTGATTTCATGGAAACAAATATTCTGACTACTTTTCATTAAGATTGGAACAAAAATGTGGTCTCTTGAAGTGTAAACAAGTATTTTTTTCAATTTGACATATTGACCTAGTTTTTAAGCCAAGGTAACATACATTCGAACTTGACATAGATTTGATCAAGGCAATCATTCTGATTAAATTTCATGAACCTCAATTGAAAAATACAACCTCTATTGCATACAAAACCTTTTTCTTTGGTTTGTCCTAGCGACCTAGTTTTTTATCCCAGATTATCCGTATTCAAAACTGATCTTAATTTCATCAAGTTTATCATTCTGACCAAATTTCATGAAGATCAGTTGAAAAATACAGTCTCTATCGCATACACAAGGTTTTTCCTTGATTTGACCTAGTGACCTAGTTTTTAACCACAGATGACCCATATTCTAATCTGACCTAGATTTCATTAAGGCAATCATTCTGACTAAATTTTATGTATATCCAGTGTAAAATGCAGCCCCTATTGCGTACACAAGGGTTTTCTTTAATTTGACCGGGTGACCTAGTTTTTTACCCTAGATGATCCATATTCAAACTCGATCTAGATTTCATCCAGACAAACATTCTGATCAAATTTCATGGAGATCCGGTGTAAATGCAGCCCCTATTGCATACACAAGGTTTTTCTTTGATTTGACCTAGTGTCCTAGCTTTTGACCCCAGATGACCCATATTCGTAATTGGCATAGATTTAATCAAGGCAATCATTCAGACAAAAATTCATGAAGATCAATTGAAAAATGCAGCCTCTATCGCATACATAAGGTTTTTCCTTGATTTGACCTAGTGACCTACTTTTTGACCACAGATGACCCACTTTCAAACTTAGCCTAGATTTTATCAAAGTAATCATTCTGACCAAAATTTATGAAGATCAATTGAAAAATACAGCCTCTATCGCATACACAAGGTTTTTCTTTGATTTGACCTAGTGACCTAATTTTTGACCCCAAATGACCCGTTTTCGAATAAGTCCTAGATTTTATCAAGGTAATCATTCTGAAGAAAATTCATGAAGATCAATTGAACAAGAGCTGTCCGTAAGACAGCCAAGCTCGACTATTCGAAATATTGTCCCAGAAGCAGGAAAATATTACCCAAAAAGGTTAAATATCAAAAGAGTTTTAAGTTCAAAAGGGGGAATAATTTGACCAAAATGCATATCAGTTATGGGACTTGCTGCTATCAACTAGTTTTATAACCCCGAAGGCACGTGTGAAGTTTCAATTCAATATCTGCATTAGTTCTGGAGATAGAAACTTGCATGTAAAACTTTAACCAGAATTTTCTAAGTCCAAAAAGGGGCATAATTTGCTCAAAATACATGCCAGAGTTATGGGACTTGATCCAGTGAGGATAGTAATTGATCTAGAAAAAGAAAAAATAAGTTTCAAATCTATATGCCTTTTAGTAATAGCTGTATGTACTTGCATGCAAAACTTTAACCAGAATTTGCTAAGTCCAAAAGGGGGCATAATTTGGCCAAAATGAAGGTCAGAGTTATGGGACTTGCTGCTATCAACTAGTTTCATAACCCCGAAGACACATGTGAAGTTTCAAATCAATATCTGCATTAGTTTTGGAGATAATAACTTGCATGTAAAACATTAACCAAAATTTTCTAAGTCTAAAAGGGGGTATAATTTGCTCAAAATACATGTCAGAGTTATGGGACTTGACCCAGTGAGGTTGGTAATTGATCTAGAAAAAGAAAAATTAAGTTTCAAATCTGTATGCCTTTTAGAAATAGCTGTATGTACTTGCACGCAAAACTTCAGAATTTTCTAAGTCCAAAAGGGGGCATAATTTGGCCAAAATGAAGGTCAGAGTTATGGGACTTGCTGCTATCAACTAGTTTTATAACCCCGAAGGCACATGTGAAGTTTAAATTCAATATCTGCATTAGTTTTGGAGATAATAACTTGTATGTAAAACATTAACCAAAATTTTCTAAGTCTAAAAGGGGGCATAATTTGCTCAAAATACAAGTCAGAGTTATGGGACTTGACCCAGTGAGGTTGGTAATTGATCTAGAAAAAGAAAAAATAAGTTTCAAATCTATATGCCTTTTAGTAATAGCTGTATGTACTTGCACGCAAAACTTTAACCAGAATTTGCTAAGTCCAAAAGGGGGCATAATTTGGCCAAAATGAAGGTCAGAGTTATGGGACTTGCTGCTATCAACTAGTTTTATAACACCAAAGACACATGTGAAGTTTCAAATCAATATCTGCATTAGTTTTGGAGATAATAACTTGCATGTAAAACATTAACCAAAATTTTCTAAGTCCAAAAAGGGGCATAATTTGCTCAAAATACATGTCAGAGTTATGGGACTTGACCCAGTGAGGTTGGTAATTGATCTAGAAAAATAAAGTTTCAAATCTGTATGCCTTTTAGAAATAGCTGTATGTACTTGCACGCAAAACTTTAACCAGAATTTTCTAAGTCCAAAAGGGGGCATAATTTGGCCAAAATGAAGGTCAGAGTTATGGGACTTGCTGCTATCAACTAGTTTTATAACCCCGAAGACACATGTGAAGTTTCAAATCAATATCTGCATTAGTTTTGGAGATAGTAACTTGCATGTAAAACTTTAACCAAAATTTTCTAAGTCCAAAAGGGGGCATAATTTGCTCAAAATACATGTCAGAGTTATGGGACTTGACCCAGAGAGGTTGGTAATTGACCTAGAAAAAGAAAAAATAAGTTTCAAAGCTATATGCCTTTAACTGATGGCTGTATGTACTTGCATGCAAAAACTTAACCAAGGTGTGACGCCGACGCCGACGCCGACGCCGACGCCGACGCCAGGGTGAGTAGAATAGCTAGACTATTCTTCGAATAGTCGAGCTAAAAATACAGCCTCTATCGCATACACAAGGTTTTTATTGATTTGACCTAGTGACCTAGTTTTTTACCCCAGATAATCCATTTTCAAACCCGGCCTAGACTTTATCAAGGTAATCATTCTGACAAAAATTCACGAAGATCAATTGAAAAATACAGCCTCTATCGCATACACAAGGTTTTTCCTTGATTTGACCTAGTGACCTAGGTTTTGACCCCAGATAACCCATTTTCAAACTCGGCCTAGATTTTATCAAGGTAATCATTCTGACTAAATTTCATGAAGATCATTTGAAAAATGCAGCCTCTATCGCATACACAAGGTTTTTCCTTGATTTGACCTAGTGACCTAGTTTTTAACCACAGATGACCCATATTCTAATCTGACCTAGATTTCATTAAGGCAATCATTCTGACTAAATTTTATGTATATCCGGTGTAAAATGCAGCCCCTATTGCGTACACAAGGGTTTTCTTTAATTTGACCGGGTGACCTAGTTTTTTACCCTAGATGATCCATATTCAAACTCGATCTAGATTTCATCCAGACAAACATTCTGATCAAATTTCATGGAGATCCGGTGTAAATGCAGCCCCTATTGCATACACAAGGTTTTTCTTTGATTTGACCTAGTGTCCTAGCTTTTGACCCCAGATGACCCATATTCGTAATTGGCATAGATTTAATCAAGGCAATCATTCAGACAAAAATTCATGAAGATCAATTGAAAAATGCAGCCTCTATCGCATACATAAGGTTTTTCCTTGATTTGACCTAGTGACCTACTTTTTGACCACAGATGACCCACTTTCAAACTTAGCCTAGATTTTATCAAAGTAATCATTCTGACCAAAATTTATGAAGATCAATTGAAAAAATACAGCCTCTATCGCATACACAAGGTTTTTCTTTGATTTGACCTAGTGACCTAATTTTTGACCCCAAATGACCCATTTTCGAATAAGTCCTAGATTTTATCAAGGTAATCATTCTGAAGAAAATTCATGAAGATCAATTGAAAAATACAGCCTCTATCGCATACACAAGGTTTTTATTGATTTGACCTAGTGACCTAGGTTTTGACCCCAGATAACCCATTTTCAAACTCGGCCTAGATTTTATCAAGGTAATCATTCTGACTAAATTTCATGAAGATCATTTGAAAAATGCAGCCTCTATCGCATACACAAGCTAACTATTGACGGACGACAGATAGACGACAGTTGACGGACGCCGGATATCGAGCGATCAGAAAAACTCACCTAGGTGAGCTAAAAACTATACCAAAACATGACATTCAAAATAAGAATGGAACTTAGTCTATATTCGGTGCGACAGTTGTTTCTCCTGTGTCACATGATGCAGAAAACGATGACTATCATATATTTTGAGCCTGACGCTAATCCATTTGAGATAACAGAGAAAAATTAAATGTGTATGTTTTTTTTTTTTAAATAAAGCCCTGGACGCGAACGCTGACGCATGGGAAAATAGGCAATCTCTCCATAACATTCGTGTTGTCGAGCTAAAATGTAAGCAAGGTAGAGTTACAGTTCTTTTTCACTGTACTTCCTCTCAATATCTTATGCATTTGTGTGAAAATTTAACAAGATCCCTGCAAGTAAATCAAATAAAAGGAGATAATTCAACAAGAGGGCCATAATGGCCCTAGATCGCTAACCTGCATTTCACCGCTTACCTGGACGGTTTTGGTAGATAGTTATGCAAGAAAAATGTCTTGTTAAATTATCCTTAAATATTGACTGTGTTCTGACAATAATAAATCAAAAGTTTCTATTAAATGAATACGGGGTGTGTGTTTGGAAAAGTAGGGGGAGGTAGGGTAAGAGGTTGGGGGAAGGGAGACATAGAATAATGAGGGGAAAATATCAACAAGAAGATTCTTAAAGTTTCCACTTCGTTTATATATGGGGAAAGTGGCCACTCTCCCTGTCCGCCATGTTTTTTACGAAAGGTATTAATTTGAACAATTCTGGTAGAGGGTCAAACAAAGCCCCCTGATGGCCTTGTGTTTCAAAAAATCAGAATGATTTGAATAATCTTGGTGCAAGGTCACATAAGGACCACTTGTGTGTAATTATTTCAAAATCGGACAAACGGTATAGGAGGAGATATCTTTGGAAGAGTTTTCTACTTCTTTAGCTCTGCCGTCTCCTATGTGCAATCATGTGAACCATTCGAATAATTTTGTACGAAGACCACCCTAGGAACATTCTGACCCAGTTTCATCAACTTCCACCACAAGGGTTTCAGAGGAGATGTCATTTGAAGAAATGTGTGGACGGACAGATGACAGACGGACGACGTTGGTGAGTGATCACAAAAGCTCACCCCGAGCACTTTGTACTCAGGTGAGCTAAAAATATAGAATTATGGTTATTTCATACCGTACATTTTGTCAATGTCCTCTGTCATTATGTGACGTTTTAACAAAATCCTTTTAAAAATTTAGCGTTTTGCTCCGAACAAGAGTGTATGAGTAGATCAAACAAGAGCTATGTAGTGCGCGTGACTGTCTAAAACCCTTCCACCTAATACTAGCTTAAATAGAAACCTTTAGAAAAAAATTCTAAATTGATCATGAGGGCCACAGTGGCTCTAAATCGCTCACCCGACCTTTACTATTTGACCTTGAACACATGTTGAGACATTATATCACGGATGGTAACATTTGTGTTTAAAACTCAGAGGGCATCAGTCATGAAATTCTTATTATATAAATCTTCTATAATAAACTCAATACCAGTCCATCCCAGGCTTTAGTGTATGGCTCTTTGACCTATCACGCTAATTAAATCCACTCAGCTCCACTTCATGCTTAAGTACATGCTTCTATAAAGCCACCTGTTTGATCTGTTACTCAACAGTTTTCCAGACAGAGGTGACTTTCAGGTCAAATCAAGGGCTTTCAATTTCATGGTCAGAAATATTAGGCACTATGACTCAATATAAAGGAAATTCTTGTCAGGAAAAAGTTATTTTTTTCTAGAGACTTATTTGAACAAACTTCAGGTTAGTTCTTACATAATGTTTCTAATCGAATCAATACTGCTGTATTTTCAGTGCTGTCAGATCAGTGAAGCAAAACAAACAAAAATTCTCTTATCTGTCGACCCCTACAATCAGTCATGCGAAACCATTTAAATGAATTTGAGAATGGACCTTATTTTGATGCCTTAGAACAAGTTTGGTGATGATCCATAAAGCGGTTCATGAGGAGAAGTAAAGGTTTTCCTATTGTTGGCTCTGGCGGCCCCTAACATGAGAACCATTTGTACAGAATTAAGAGATGATCTTACAAGGATGCTACAGACCACCTTCGGTGATAATCCATCAATCTGTTCATGAGAAGAAGTTGTTTAAAGGCTTTTCTACATTTTTTAGCTGTGATGGCTCCTTAAAATCAGTCAAGCGGAACTATTTGAACAAATGTATGAGAGGACCTTAGAAGGATGCTACTTATCAAATGACGTGTTCATAAGAAGTCGCTTAGAGTTGTTGTTTTTTATTTTAGCACTGGCGGCCCCTATAATCTGTCGAAGAGGAACCATATGAATAAATTAGAAGAGGTCCTTACAAAGATGCTACGTACAATCGTTGGTGTTGATCTGACAAACGGTCAATAAGAAGAAGTCGCAAAAATATTTTTTTCTACTTTCAGCTCTGTCGGCCTCTGAATCATTCAAGCGGAACTATTTGAATAAATTTGAGAGAGGACCTTACAAAAATGCTGCAGACCAATTTTGGTGACAATCCTTCTTGCGGTTCATAAGAAAGAGACACACAAAAGTGTGTTTCTATTTTTAGCTCTGGCCTCTGGCGGTTATTTCAATAGTTCATGAGAAAAAGTCGTTTAAAGATTTTTCTATTTTTAGATTTGGCGGTCCCTAAAATCAGTCAAGCGGAACTGTTTAGAAATAACTTGAGAGAAGAACTTTCAATGATGCTACAAACAAAGTTTGCGGATGATCTATCAAGCGGCTCCTGAGAAGAAGGTGTTTAAAAAAATTTATTCTATTTTCAGATCTTGTGGCCCCTAATATCAGTCAAGCGAAACCATTTGAACAAATTTAGGAGAAGAACTTACAGGGATGCTACAGAATTACTATGGTGACGATCCTTCCAGTTGTTCACGAGAAGAGGTTGTTTAAAGATTTTTCTATTTTTAGATTTGGCGGCCCCTTAAAATTAGTCAAGCGGAACTATTTGAACGATCTTGAGAGATCTTTCAATGATGCTACAGACCAAATTTTGTGATGATCCATCAAGCGGCTTATGAGAAGAATTTTTCAGTTCTGGCGGACCCTAATATCAGTCAAGCGGAACCTTTTGAAAAAAATTGAGAGAGGACCTTACAAGGATGCTACAGACCAAGTTTAACAATGATCAGTTTATGAGAAGAATTTCGTTAAATGTGAAAGCTAATGCCAGACGAACAATAACACACGGCAGACGACACACGCCGGACATAGGCCTATCACAATAGCTCACTCACGACCTCTGATTCAGGCGAGCTCAAAAGGTGAATAATTTTAAGAAGTGAAAGTCAGATGTATGAAATCTGGCGAAGAATTGTCATTTCATCATGCCGAAGCATTTGAAAACATTCATTAAATAATTCTTGGGACTATTGCTTACAGGCAAAACTTTCACTAAAGTGTCTTCCTGAAAAAGGGGCCAAACATTGTCAAAATATAAGCCAGGGTCATAAAACATGCCATGTGAGGTTACCTTATCGCGCAGAAAAGACTGCGTAGAATTTCAAAAGAAGGAGTATGAATTTCTAAAGACATGATTACATGTAAAATTTTCCAAAAAGAATAATTAAAAAGTTTTAAAAACAATATCTTAACGAAATAAAAGTTACATCGCATGATGTGGAAGACTTTTGTTGATTTTGAAAACATTCAGCCTAGCAGTTCGGAGTAACCAACTTACACAGACCTTATACAATGCATTTTAAAAGGAGCATAATGCTAACAAACTAAAAGCTAGAGATATGTTACTTGCATTGTGATATTATCTTGCGAAGCTAAAGACATTTGGGAAGTTTGAAAGCATTAAGCCAAATAGTTTTAGAGAAACCTGCTTATAAGCAAAACTTAGGTGATGCTCAAGCCAACGCCGTCGCCAGCGATAGACTGAAAAAAAACGCTCTATTATTTGAAAAGATTTCAAATAGTCGAACTCAGTCGAAGATTATGAAAAGAGTAAACAAGATACAGTTATTGTTCTTGCACACCCCACATTCCCTCAACAGCGTTTGTCATTGGTAAAGCTTTGACAACATTCCTTTTAAAAGCGGAGAACTTTATTCGGAACGAAAATTACAGTATGTGAACACTAAACAGAAAAAAACGACATTAAGGATATCTTTAACCCTTAACGAGGAACACTGACACAAAACAGTACACATACTATCATTAGCAATTTGGTCTATGTATTACAGCTTTGAAATATTTATAAACAAGACCAATATGATATTTCCTGTTTAACTGTAGGAAAACGGACATGATTCGAAAGAATAGACATTTGAGGTCATTTCCAAAAATAGATACTTAGTATAATGATTAATAAATGCCAACACACAAATTGTGTGCATGCACGTATGAATCTGAAAGAGCAGGAAAACGTTACAAGCGTCTTCCATCTTAGGACGTGTACGTTCAGGATCTGGGTCGAGGACGCAACGTATTAACTTGTTATGGAGAACTTTTACTACATAGGGGCATCCGTGGCCGAGTGGTTAAAATGGCTGACTTCAAATCACTTGCCCCTCACCGATGTGGGTTCGAGCCTCACTCGGGGCGTTGAATTCTTCATGCGAGGAAGCCTCCCAACTGGCTTATGGATGGTTGGTGGTTCTACCCATGTATCCGCTCGTGATGCAATAATGCATGGAGGTACACCTGGAAAGTCGCCATATGACATAATTGTGTCGGTGCGACGTTAAACCCAACAACAAGAGGGCCAAGATGTCCCTAGGTCGCTCACCTGAGAAACATACCATAACAGTGTAAACATGTTTGACATAGTGATTTCATGGAAACAAATATTCTGACCAATTTTCATTAAGATTGGACCAAAAATGTGGTCTCTTGAAGTGTATACAAGTATTTTCTTCAATTTGACCTAGTGATCTAGTTTTTAAGCCAAGGTAACCTACATTCAAACTTGACCTAGATTTGATCAAGGCAATCATTCTGACTAAATTTCATGAAGATCAATTGGAAAATGCAGCCTCTATCGCATACAAAACCTTTTCCTTTGATTTGTCCAAGCGACCTAGTTTTTGATCCCAGATGACCCATTTTCGAACTTGGCCTTAATTTTATCAAGGCTATCATTCTGACCAAATTTCATGAAGATCAATTGAAAAATACAGTCTCTATCGCATACACAAGGTTTTTCTTTGATTTGACCTAGTGACCTAGTTTTATCCCAAGATGACCCATATTCTAACTTGACCTAGATTTCATTAAGCAATCATTCTGACTAAATTTTATACATATCCAGTGTAAAATGCAGCCCCTATTGCGTACACAAGGTTTTTGTTTAATTTGACCGGGTGACCTAGTTTTTTACCCTAGATGACCCATATTCAAACGCGATCTAGATTTCATCCAGACAAATATTCTGGTCAAACTTCATGAAGATCTAGTGTAAAATGCAGCCCCTATTGCATACACAAGGTTTTTTTTTATTTGACCTAGTGACCTAGTTTTTGATCCCAGATAATCCATACTCGTAACTGGCATAGATTTCATCAAGGCAATCATTCTGACCATAATTCATGAAGATCAATTGAAAAATATAGCCTCTATCGCATACACAAGGTTTTTGTTTGATTTGATCTAGTGACCTAGCTTTTGATCCCAGATGACCCATTTTCAAACTCTTCCTAGATTTTATCAAAATAATCATTCTGACAAATTTTCATGAAGACCAATTGAAAAATACAGCCTCTATCGCATACACAAGGGTTTTCCTTGATTTGACCTAGTGACCTAGTTTTTGACCCCAGATGAACCATTTTCAAAATCTTTCTAGATTTCATCAAAGTAATCATTCTGACAAAATTTCAAGAAGATCAGTTGAAAAATACAGTCTCTATCGCATACACAAGGTTTTATTTTGATTTGACCTAGTGACCTAGGTTTTGACCCCAGATGACCCATTTTCAAACCTGGCCTAGATTTCATCAAGGTAATCATTCTGAAGAAAATTCATGAATATAAATTTAAAAATACAGCCTCTATCACATACACAAAGTTTTATTTTATTTGACCTAGTGACCTAGTTTTTGACCCCAGATGACCCATTTTCAAACTCGGCCTAGATTTCATCAAGGTAATCATTCTGAAGAAAGTTCATGAAGATCAATTAAAAAATTCAGCCTCTATCGCATACACAAGGTTTGTCCAAGATTTGACCTAGTGACCTAGTTTTTGATCCCAGATGACCCATTTTCGAACTCGGCCTAGATTTTATCAAGGTAATCATTCTGAAGAAAATTCATGAAGATCAATTGAAAAATACAGTCTCTATCGCATACACAAGGTTTTTCCTTGATTTGATCTAGTGACCTAGTTTTTGACCCAAGATAATCCATTCTCGAACTCGGCCTAGATTTCTTCAAGGTAATCATTCTGACCAAATGTCATGAAGATCAGTTGAAAAATACAGCCTCTATCGCATACACAATCTAAATGTTGACAGACGACAGACGACAGACAGACAACGGACGCCGGACATCGAGCGATCAGAAAAACTCACCTGAGCAGCATTGCTCAGATGAGCTAAAAACAAAAAACATTTACTACAAAATTTTGTTTGATATGACTGGGTCGCGTGAAATTAACCTGCAACATTCAACTTAAAGTGTGATTACCTTCTCAACACGGACAGGGTTTTCCACAAGACCTTATGGGTATCATTTATTTAAATTTCTCACAAAACAGACTTTTAACTTTAACCTCCTGGTGTGACTTTGATATCTGCGCTAAGGGTCCGGGTCTTCCGCGTGACATGTTGTCTTGTTGTCGGGAATATTTATGCAAGGTAATATTTAAATCCCTTGATGAATAGAAGAGCTATGGACAACACAAAAAGTGTGTAACAGAATGATTCAGCAGCCCGAATTCGTGCCCAAACAAAAAAGAAACAACACATGGCTTATGAAAAAACGCACCAATTTAAAGGCATCCGCTTCAAACAACACGGAGTAGACCTCGAATTGCCGAAGAGTTTTGACAGCCGATTTGCCTGGCAAATCAATAGCCAAACCTCGAGGTCCGCTGAAAAACTCTTTGACAGGATAGGCTGTCACGCCAACATAATTACTCTCACCTATAAAGTAAATGATCAGTCACTGCCTCAGCCCTGGCAATAAGAAAACCTGCATTGCCCTGATCATTTTGCACGATCATAACAAGCCGATAACAAGTAAATCCTGTTTAAGAGCAGGGTAATAGAGTTCTGCTCTTTTATGAGGACGGTATTATAAGTAGTTGCTAGAGTAAGTCTAGTCTGTGAGCTGAACAAGCCACTGTTTCCATCGACTCTTATGGTGACATTTGTAATGGATCTAATATTCCCATATGTCGAAAGGACGAAAAACAACATCTCTCCAGGATTTTTGGAGTCGTGATAAAATTTAACACTGAAATTTAAATATTACATTAACAGGTATCGCTAGGGAAAAAACCATCAAGATGATTTAAGAAAGGAAGAGCATGGACTTCCATTCTGCTAATTTACAATTATACCCACATTTAAGTACTAAGAGTGCTGTAATCGTTCCTTTCTCCAAGGTAAAATTACCATAACCCAACAACAACAGGCCCCTACCAGAAGGTGTAATAGGACAATTGACAATTGTGTTTACTTTTAAATGAAATTATCTGCATTTTCTCTTATTGTCAGCTTGCATCAGTAAAACTTCCTTGTACATTTTATGTTGAAAGTATCCATTTTTGATATTTTTAGCTACATGTTGCCATAGTAACCACCATTTATATAAAAACTAGTTTTAAAAGGCATGCGTATTACTTATATTATCCTATATCTATAAAGCTGGTTTTAAGAAAAGAATCTTTTGTGCAATGAACATTTAAAGGTATTACAGAATCAACATTTTGTTCGTACTGAGCGGCAAATGAAAATGCACTCATACTCTTAAAATTGGACTTTATGCGTCAGGTTTCATGAAAATATCTCCAAGTCTGGTACTTTTATTTTAAAATTATCACAGTACTCACTATATATTACTGACGGACGGACAAACAGACTGGCAGACGAAGTAACTGAGAGACGGAAAAAACAAAATGATCAGCTCTTAACCATACTGCCTCGTACCTATCTACCAAGTTGTTTTATAAAAGATATATCTTGTCCTTTTGAAGTTACTTTCGGATCCACATGTTGTCATATTTATTGATATATTACCAAGAAGGTATTCGTATGACAACCAGCAGAGCTACGCTAGTGTGCAGATGAATATTTATCAATTATAGAAGATCTTAATTATGAGAAAAAGAATGCATTGAAAAATTCATTCATAAAAGTTATACAATAATAATCACCAAACGCAAACATTATTAAAGTGTGAAATAACGTTTTGAAGCACACGTGTTTCTCAACCTATTTTGTATCAAGCCCTGTATGTTTGTGAGAACATTTTACATGAAGGCTTAACATGAACTTGTCCGTTCTTACAATCTAATAAATTCGGAAAGAGTGCAGTGCAAAATTCATTAAGGAAATCATTTTCCCCCAATTCTTCAAATCAAAGAAATAATTAGCAGGTTTCGGTTTATTTGACCACGTGATCTACCTTCATACTCTTTGTGTCAAAAATATTGTACATTAAATCAAAGACCCTGATGAAGGCTCTGTAAAAGCCGAAACGTTGGTCTAATTAATAAATTGTTAAACTTAACCTGCTTTGATTATGTGGCTACATTACACCTCGGTGTCTTTTTATAATTAAATCAAAGGATATATATAGACGAATTTGATGTGACTGAATAACTAAAATGTACTTACATGAATGCATTGCCCCATGTAAATGAAATTTTCGAAAACATCGGTTGCGCTAGATCTCTATTGAAGTTAACATAGAAGTAAATGCCTTGTCTCTTCACTGCTGCCTTATATGTCATGTAGTGAAGTCTACGCTTTTTTCCAGTTGTAATAAAAAGGTAAATGCCAAGTTAAACAAGTGAATGAAGTATTGCCATGCAATACAAAGTCCCCTACTGGAAGGCACCTAATTTTCTCTATTACAGTATAACATAATGAACTGATATCTGTCAATGATGTATAAACAATATTGTACTATATATACAATATGTTATAACAACACACTTGGATTAAAATGTGCATATATAAAAAACCCACAGTTGTTTTCCCCAGTTGTTATCATATTGAAATGTTTTTGCCGATTATAAAAAAGTTATCATATAAGTTATTTATAGTACCAACAAAGGGAAATTAATCTTAAAAAAAAATCTATATAATATAAGTCCACAAGAAACCCTTTACCAGGTAGAGATAGGTCAAAATACACCTAAAAATTGGATGTAACATGCATGTTGTACCACAGAAAATTCTTGAATTTGACATTTGACCTCTAAATATGACCTTGACCTTAGACCTAGGGATCTGGTTCTTGCGCATGACAATCCATCTTATGTTGGTGAACATTTGTGCCAAGTTACATCAAAATCCCTCCATGCATGAAGAAGAAATGCTCCAGACAAAGTCATTCTTGTGTCTGACCTTTGGTCTCTAAGTGTGACCTTGACATTAAACCCTGGGCCTGGGTTTTGCGCATAACATGTTGTCTCATCCAGGGGAATATTTGTGCCAACTGATATCTAAATCCTGTTTTGCATGACAAAGTTATAGACTGGACAGGAAAAAAATCCTACTGACCTTTGATCTCAAAGTGTGACCTTGACCTTTAAGTTAGGGTACTGGGTGTTGCGCCTGACACGTCATCTCATCATGGGGAACATTTATGCCAAGTAATATTGTAATCCCTTGATGGATGACAGAGTTCTGGATCGGACAGGAAAAAAACTCTGTTGACCTTTGACCTCCAATTGTGACCTTGACCTTTGAGCTAAGGGTCCGGGATTTGCGCAAGACATGTCGTCTCATCATGGGGAACATTTATGCCAAGGAATATTAAAATCCCTTAATGAATGTCAGAGTTATGGACCGGACACGAAACAGACCCTGTTCATGCTATGTTAACATTTGACTGCTAAGTGTGACCTTGACCTTTGAGCTAGTGGTCTGAAAGTTGTGCAAGACACATCGGCTTATTATGAGGTACATTTGTGCCAAGTAATATTAAAATCCCTTCATGGATGGCAGAGTTATGGACCGGACAGGAAAAAAGCTCTGTTGACCTTTGATCTCCAATTGTGACCTTGACCTTTGAGCTAGGGGTCCGGGTTTTGCGCATGACACGTCGTCTCATCATGGGGAACATTTGTGCGAAGTAATATTAAAATCCCTTCATGGATGACAGAGTTATGAACTGGACACGAAATTGCGGACGGACGGACGGACAGACAGACGGACAGACGGACGAACGGAAAGCGCATTCCTATAGTCCCCGAAACTGGTTTTCAACCAGTAGGGGACTAAAAAGTGACCGAGTATTGCAGTGGCAATACAAATGTCCCTACCGGTGGAAAACTTTGTTAGTGTTCGTCCCTTCTGGTTTTTGGAGCTAAGAAACAAAAACTATTTTTACTTAAAGTTCAATAGTGACCTTGACCTACAAGCAAAACTCATGTATGCGACACGTTGTCTTATTATGGGAAACATTTGTTTGCAGTAATAAGATAATCCATCAATCCACATAGAAGTTAAGGAGCGGAAACTATTTTACTTGACATTCAATAGTGACACTGACCTTTTACCGATAACCAAGGGTCATGTGTGCGACACATGCAATACATCATTTGGTTATGGGGAACAAGTGTGTGTGTGAGTGTATATAAAAATGCCTCAAGGCATTGAGAAGCTAAGGAACAAAAACTATCTTTACTCTTATTTCAATAGTGACCTTAACCTTTGACTACCAAGCATGGGTCATATATTCGACATATTGTCTGGTCACGAGGAACATTTGCTTGTAGTTGTAAGAAAGTCCTTCCATACAAATAAAAGTTATGGAATGGAAACAAATTTTTACTTCACATTAAACCTTTAATCGACAAGCACAGATCATATGTTGACACATTGTCTCATCATATGGAACATTTGTGCGTAGCACTAAGATAATCCATTTATGAATATAAATGAATGGAGCAGAAACAATCTTACTTGACCTTCAATAGTGACCTTGACCTATGACCTACAAACATAAATCATGTACGTGCATAATCTACATATTGCCCTCTATTCACATATCATGCTTTATGAACCTAGTTTGAATACTTTTTGAGTAACTACAGGATCCAGATTTGGGGATGGACAGTCGGACAGACGGACGGAAGTTCCTACATATGGGTATTTATGAAGCTATTCTTTTGTTCTCTCTATTGGTCTTTTAGCCACGTAAAAGAAAAATAGCCACATAAAAGCTTACGGAATGAATGACATCAAAGAAAAAGTACAGTTACCTATTGTTCCTATAGCCACCTAAGTATGCAAATGTAAGCTCGGACAGACGGACGGAAGGCATTTCAGTTGTCAACTCCGGTGTTCCACCGGTAGGGGACTAATTACATGCTCGACTTTACGGTTTACATAATTCTTTCTTCCAAATATATGCTGGTGAATCTTTAAACTGGTGTAAATAGAAAGAAATATTCAATACTTCAGTACTATTATGTGTATATACTGACCCAGTATCACCAAACCACTAACAGATCGTATATATTTCCAGGTCATTCAGAAAATATTTGTTTGCAATGTTACAACAGAGTCGTTAATTAAATACACGAAAAAACAAATGAATGAAATATTGCCATGCAATACAAAGTCCCCTACTGGAAGGCACCTAATTTTCTCTATTGCAGTATAACATAATGATCTGATATCTGTCAATGATGTAAAAGCAATATTGTACTATATATGTACAATATGTTATAACACAACACTTGGATTAAAATTTGCATAAAAATCTATAGTTGTTGATTGTTCCAAAACATCTATAAATATGAAAAAAGTGTCTAATTTCAATTTTGTTTACTTTTCATTTTGAAATTGGTGGGAAAATATGAGAAAAAAATGTAAGAAATCATCATATCAAAGGGAAGTAATTCTGAAGAAAATACACCAACGTTTTTTTAATTGGGTCCATATGACACATGAGCTTATATTAAATATTCTACAGACTGGAAAGGAAAAGATCAATGTTGACATATGACCTTCAGGTGTGACCTTGACCTTTGTACTAGGGGTCTGGGTATTGCACATGACACATTGTCTCATTATAGTGAACATTTGAGTCAGGTAATGTTGAAATTCCTTAATTGATGACAGTTATGGACCAGAAGTAAAAAAATCCTATTGACCTTCGACCTCTGTCAGCGACCTTGACATTTGAGTTGGGGATAAGGGGTTGCGTAAGACAAGTTGTCTCATTATAGAAAACATTTGTGCTAAGTAATATTAAAATGGATGACATAGTATTTTGATCATACAGGGAAAAAACTCTATCGACATTTGACCTCCAAGTGTGACCTTGACCTTTGAATTAGGGGTCTGGGTGTTGCGCTTGACATATTGTCTTATCATGGGGTACATTCGTGCCAAGTTATGTTAAAATCCCTTTAAGGATTGTTGGGTTTCAGACCGGACAGGAAATAAAGCCCTTTTGGCCTTTGACTTCCAAGTGTGACCTTGACCTTTCAGCTAAGAGTCCGCGTTTTGCACATGACACGTTGTCTCATCCAGGGGAATATTTGTGCCAACTGATATTTAAATCCTGTTTTGCATGACAAAGTTAAAGAGTGGACAGGAAAAAACACTACTGACTTTTGATCTCCAAGTGTGACCTTGACCTTTAAGCTAGGTTCTGGGTGTTGCGCATGACACATTGTCTCATCATGGGGAACATTTATGCCAAGTAATATTAAAATCCCTTGATGATTGACAGATTTATGGACCGGACACGAAGCAGACCCTGTTCATGCCATCTTAACATTTGCCAAGTGTGACCTTGACCTTTGAGCTAGGGGTCTGAAAGATGTGCAAGATACAATGTCTTATTACTGCCAATTTCAGAATAGTGCGCCGATTCAATGTTTGCACCATACACATGGAGTGACTGACTGATATCGATTTTCTTATCGTAAGTGGCTAATTTTGTAACAGTCATTTACATAAACTCCGCCCAAGACGCGAGACAAGTTATGTACATTTAATTTATATGATTTAATAGTATGTGGGGTTTTCCCGTTAATTGTCTAAACAACACATAAACTGAAAAGTCAGTCATGCAATGTATTTACGGTTTTTTAAAACTGATGATATTGCAGTTTTTAGCCGTGTCTCAGAATCAGTTTCAAGTCAAACAGTTTTTACAATCTCTATCCAGAACGGTACAGAATAGATTTTCTTTAATTGATAAACATTTCCTTGTGACAAGTTCATAAAAAAATCACTCACTACAAAATGCAAATTTAGTCAGCGGGTGCATATAAGTTTTAAGATCAAAAGATGTCTTTATACATGTAAAAATACACATGTCCTAAACAACATGTGTATTTCTGTCGCTAGGTCATGGACTTTTCATGTTGAAAATACAATATTTGATTTAAACATAAATGCGCTGTTTATATACGTAACTCAAGTTATAAAGGTAATAAAGTTTTATGTGTTTGAGAATCTAGTAAGCATGCGATTGAATCAACTGGAATCATTTATTTTAGTATATTGAACATGTATTTACACCTAATCATCGATTCAACTTTCGGTCCTGTAGCCGTTGTACATGAAATCAAACGCCGAGTGGTTAAGGTCGCCAACTTCAAATCACATCCCCCTTATCGAAGTGGGTTTGGGTCTCACTCGGGACATTGAATTCTTCATGTGAGGAAGTCATTCAGCTGGCTTACGTACGGAAAATCAGTTGTTCTACCCAGGTGTCCGCTCGTGAGGAAATAATGCATGGCGGGGCACCTTGGGTCTTCCTACCATCAAAGCTGGAAAGTCGCCATAATTATGACCTATATATGTGACGATGCAACGTTTAAACCCAAACAAAAATAAGTGCTGGACTCCTTCATTTAACTTTATATAATAGGGAATTAAAACTTGATTCAGGATTCATGACTAAGTAAGTTTCCTTGCCAAGAAACTTGCTCACGACGGAAAAATCTTCTTTTTTTTGGGGGGGGGGGGTTAACGCCCGTTTTCAACAGTTCTTCCTGTATGTCGGGTGGGCAGTTTACCTAACCATCGCTCCTGGGAAGAACCAGTACAAGGCTCCCGTCCTCCATAAGAATCTGCCAACCGTTCTCACATAAAGAGATATGGCCGGTACCAAGGCTCAAACCAATCCCCGACAGGTTACAGTGATTTCAAGTCAGCGACTAACCACTCGAGTACAAGGGCGATCACACGATGGATGGTTACTACAATTCGGAATCTAGAAACAACATGGGTACATAGTTGCATTAATGCCAGACTGAAGTCGACATAGAACTTCCAAATAGATTTATGTCGATGGGTTCGACTAACTGCTTATTTTTATCTCTACTTTTTTTGTTTAAAGTTTTCATGACATCGCATACCACATGTCTTCAGTAGGCAGTAATTATTTGACGGATTTCTATGAAATAATTATATCTTTTCATATGGAATCTTTTCTTATCGATGTTAATTCTTTGGTTTGGTATTCTACAGTTTGAGAGAAAATATCGATAAAAATGGAAGACTGGAAGTACTAATCAGACTCAGATGGACGTATAGTTATAATGACCGCATCACTTTGTATTTTTTACCGACGACTGTTGCGTAAATTCATACCCAGGAAAGGAAATGCGTATATGTTTAATGAAAATTGGCTGCGTGTTTATCTGCACCATTTAGCAATTTTTGAAACAGTCTAAAAATAAAAAGTGCTAAGACTGCACGCGATTTACCGGTCGCACTCAGCGTGCGTTGTGGTCCGATACACACGTGTAGAAGAAATGACTTACTGAACTAGACTTAGTGCTATTGTATTATAGTAACCTGAAAGCATATTCAGTAAAGTAATATCAGTTAAAATAGCAATGCATCGAGTGGCGCCTGCGCAATAAACTTTTTATTACAAAATCGTGTGCAAGGTCATATATTTCCATTCTCTATGTAACAAGAGCCAAATGTTCTATTATTTGCAACAAGCTGAACAGAACTATGTGCCTTTTAAAACAGAAGGGCACTACACATATTAGTCCAACTAATTTGAAGCGATCCTAGGAAATACTGAGATATTTTTTTCAAATGGGCAATATCCCTACTCGCGTCAAACACTCGAAAGACCAAAATAATTGAACAATTTCCGATGAAATTTTCCTCGCTGCCTGACGCTTTACATGGTATAAGTTTAAATGCCGATTATTTCACGAAATGGCCATAAATTCAAATAAAACTTACATGCATCGAAAGGGGATTCAATTCCTCATTGACTTGTGTAAAAATTATCAAAAAATATCTAACATTACGAATTTTCTGGTGATTTAAACCTATATATGTACTGTACGCGATTAACGTTTACCGTGCTGACACACTAATATGCACTAATATGCACAAACGATAAAACCAATAACTTTACATGATTTATCCTCCATTATTTTGGTCCTTCAAAGTTTGACGCATAGATTGCCCGTCACAAATATAAAACAATCTGAACGTCGAATTATTTTGACTAATACATGTAGATCTACTAGGTATTACCAAACGTTCACGAGTCTAGGGACAAAACTTCCAGTTTAATTTCGATAAGATACTGCATGTAGGCCTAGTTTTAAATAAATAAATGGATGAATATTACTTATAGTTCAATGTGTAAAGACAACATAGAGTATGCGATATTTTCCATGACCGACACTCGTGGACATTTTACGAAGACTAGATAATTTAAAATAAATACATGAAACCTACGAGACAAAATCTGCGGTAGCAGTTTTGTGTTATTTCGTCAAGAGTTGCTATATAAATACATGTATACACATCAATGTTCAAATCTATAATCTACATAGATTTAAGTGTATATGCTGCACATGAATGTATTTATTATGCAGAATCAGAGCTATCTTGAAATAAATACCAGTGATATTTTGCTTTTGTAACTAACCCGTAACGATCAATAGAAAAATACTTTAGGGCGGAGCAAACTACAAGCGTGATCAAATTAACCTCTCACCGATAACAAGCGTGACACCTACGTCATTTACTACCAGCGTTTGATGTAAACGCCCATTCGGCGAGCTTTTCTGAAATTGGCAGTATGGGGTACATTTGTGCTAAGTAATATTAAAATTCCTTCAAGGATGGTAGAGTTATGGACCGGACAGGAAAAAACCATGTTCACCTTTGACCTCTTTTTGCGCATGACACGTCGTCTTATCATGGGGAACATTTGTGCCAAGTAATATTAAAAACCCTTGGTGAATGACAGAGTTATGGACTGGACACGAAATTGCGGACGGACGGTCGGACGGAATGACGGACGGACGGAAAAATGCCATCCTATTGTCCCCGTAACTGGTTTTCAACCACTAATGGCTAATAATCTCGCTTGCCTGGTCATAACGAGTAAAATCTAAAATCAGTTTAAACCTTTAACATGTAGTAACACAAAAAACAAAAGAAAGCAAAGTACCTGAGCCCCCCAACTGTTAGATATCTCGTTGGCCTCCTCGGTAGCAGCAGATGCCCCATCTCTCAATTTCACAATGAGGTTTTCATCAAAGATATCATCGAGATCTGATCTCAACTTTTCCAAATTGCAATCCATTGACGACTTGAGTTTTTGCAACTTTGAATCTATAGTGAAGCTTTGTTTAGATGATTTCTGGAATAGACATACCGTCTAATTATACAAATTTAAACGTAGTTACATGTAGTTATAAAAGACATGTCATAAACTTGCAGCCATACACGCAAAACTCCAAATGCATATAGTCTGAGAGTATGTGCACATTAAAAGAAGTAACTTTGATAAAAACACTGAAGTATTAAACACGCAGAAGGAATGCCTTTAACGGCTAATGGCAAAACACCACTGGGGAAATATAGCGGAAGACTTACGTAAGGTCTTTGGTACTACCCAGATGTCTGTCCATGCCTTAAATAATGCATGAGAAGTACTTAACTTAATCCATCATAATCATCATTGCCTTTAGTAATCGCCTCACTCTAGAAAAGTATAACTGCGACTTAATGAAGACACTACACAGTCGCAGCCGTAAAGAGTATCTATTTACATGTAAAAGCTTCTCTTCGTACGTGGTTTTCAAATTAACTGGTGTTTCGAATGTTCCTATTTCATAGAGCAGCCTTAAAGTCCCATCACCCTAACCAAAGCAGACTGATTTGTGGATGTAAGTGGTTCCACAGCCCAACAGGGACAGAAAAAACGCTATATTGATAATCGGATATGCTGCAGCAGATTTTGTGGGTCCTACATATGTCTTGTAGGCTGTTGCTGTGGCACTGGTAAAGACGACTGTTCCTGTGAATGAATGCTACAGTGGATTTGTCTTTATTGTTGCTTATTATACAGGTTTCCCAAGAGTAGCTCCGATATTATTCTGCCGTCTGTAGATTTTGCGAGTGTGTCATGGATGGTGAATGTAGAGTCAAGTGAATTTCGCTTATTGTTTATCGGGATACCTTCAAACTTGTCCGGGTTAATTTCACGTTCCCAATTTTTCAAACAATCAAGATCATGTTCGAGTTGCCTGGCATCTTCAAAGCTCCTGATTTTACTGTAAATCAGACAGTCATATGCGAAGGGCCGTAATATTGATATAACTCTCTCAGGGAGGTCGGTCAAGAACGTAAAGAATAGAAGAAGGCTGACACCCGATGAGACAGAGATGATTTTTGAACAACGATTATCAAGGACTGCTTGCTGTAAGCGACAATGCATTAAGTTAGCGAATCAAGATTTAACTCTGCCCCTGGTCCAGCTTCCGTAGGAGGCGGTGATAAACTAAACTTATCAAAAGCCTTACTGAAGTCAAGAACCATCGTGTCTACTTGCCAATTTTTTAGCTATAGTAATGGAGAGAATAAGTTCGGTATTACAAGAAAGTTTTTCTCGAACGCCGTTATGGAAATCAGTGAGTACTGTATGAGAGGAAAACATCGCGACATTGAAATCTTACGAATTCAAAAAATCGCGAACATATCAGCTAACGTAAAGTTCCAACTTCACCAAGACACGTCATTAAAGTCAAGTAAAGATAAACCATCCTCTGGCTCTTCAGTTGTTGACGATTCGCGAATATTTTCGCTTGAGAAACATCGGGAATTGGTAATTCGCGAACTTTCCAACCCGCTAATATATCCAGTTATGCAGTATATCTTTGGAGTCGTAGATATAATGTGGCTGAAAATGACGTATTCTGGAAACTTACAGTTGACAGAAATCAAGAGAATCGGACGGCAATAGGAATGAATAGAGCGGCTGTTTTTCTTTAAACGTTGTGCAGTTTTCCAGTCAGATGGTAATTGACCCCGGCCGACGTAGAGTTGGAAGAACTTTGTACGTCCTGGTGTCCGCTCATCATTGGCAAACTTCAGAAATTTTTGTGTGTGGTTTTAGTCCCTGCAGATGTTTAAATACGCCATTATCTGTAGTGTTGATGAAAGTATTGGCTGGGGAGATTTACCATCTTCCTTGCAGAATATAGATGAACATTGTTGGTTTAGTATATCAGCTTTCTTCTTGACCTGGCTGTGCTATATGTAATTAAATCTGTCTTCAAAGGAGACAAACTTAAATTGTTCGTCTTCCTAAATTTGTCTGTTTTTGAAGACATTTGGGTTCTCATGGTCCTCAGCTTACATGGTGGCTACTTTTGTCCTTTTGTCTCATGGGCTGCTCTGCAAGCTTTCTAGGCTTTACACATTTTTCCGATCTGAAGAGGAGTTTCTCGGCTCTCCTTTCCATCGTAACTTTAATCTATCTATTCGACGGATGTCTCTTTTGATCCAGGATTTATTGAACCTTCTGCTGTTAGGGCACTTCATCTTCCATAACTTGTTTGCAGCCAATTTTGAATAAAGCTCACATAATTTTACGCCAGTTGTGTTTTGTATGGATTCAATAATTGAGTTTGAAATGGCTTGATATTTCCTGATGATATCTAGGTTGGCTTTTACCCACATAGTGTACGTTTTACTGGCGTGCGACGAGGGGCACACGCGTTTGTGTCAACGAAAATGACACTAGGACCTGTTAAGACTGTATATCAGTTGATCAGTTCCAGCTGGTTTGTACGAAAGACCCGTGGTGACATTTCAACTTCATTATTTCACGCTTTCTGCTTCATGATTTCACGATTTCCACTTCGTGAATTCACGAATTCACGATTTCTACTTTCTGATTTCACGATTTCCACTTCACGAATTCATGATTTCACGATAAAACTTCAAGAAGTTAAGATTTCACGAATTTACGATTTCACAGTAAAACTTCAAGATTTCACGATTTCCACTTCAAGAATTCACGATTTCTCGATTTCACGATTTCTGCTTCCTGATTTCACGATTTCCACTTCATGAATTCCCGATTTCACGAATTCACGATTTCAAATTAAAGCTTAAATCGTGAATTCGTGAAATCAAGAAATCGTGAAATCGCGAAGTTTAATGGTGAAATCGTGAATTCATGAAATCGTGAATTCGTGAAATCAAGAAATCGTGAAGTTTAATGGTGAAATCGTGAATTCATGAAATCGTGAATTCGTGAATTCATGAAATCGTGAATTCGTGAAGTTTTATCGTGAATTCGTGAAGTGGAAATCGTGAATTTGTGAAGTGGAAATCGTGAAATCAGGAAGTAGAAATTGTGAATTCGTGAATTCATGAAGTGGAAATTGTGAAATCATGAAGCAGAAAGCGTGAAATAATGAAGTTGAAATGTCAACACGGGTCTTTCGTAGGTTTGTCCGGAAATCTGGTTTCGTGTTTTTTCTCCAGTTAGAAAGTCAACAATATGAGAAAGGTCATCATAGGGACAGGTTTATACCAAGAAAGGTATGATCACCGGTGACCCGTGTGGTAGCCTTCTTGTATCTTGAGCAAACTGAGCATAAGTTTTCGTATATATTCCAGGAATAAATCTGGGATGATAGGCTGAGCCAATTATCAGTGCTTCTTTATTTTGCATTCCAGCTTCAAGAACAAAATACTGGATGGTGTATCTACTTGTTCATACTGTATGCAATCAGGCTGCCTCGGCACAAATTTTGTCTATCCTTTGGGGATGGACTTTGCAGTTTTAGTTCTGTTGAAGAATTTCTGCATCGCTGATGGTTGAGCCATGTCCGTGTCGAGGGTGAATGTAAGTAAAAACGTTATTCATTTTACAATCAGAGAAACGATCAAAACGAGTGTCCTAGAAGAACCATTCGTTGGCAAATTTCATAACCGCAATCCTATATTTGTGTCGGTGTGACAAAGTTTTCGTCAGCTTTATATATTTTTCTTATATAAAAAAAGTAGCAAAAATTCGGTTGAGACGACAATAGATATTCTGGATAGCTGATCTGAAAAAGTATGTGAAGCGTCTTTTCAACTTCACGTGAACATCTAAATGTGTATATACATTATAAAATAGCCATCTGAATTTTTAGATTGGATTAACGAAACAAGTGTACCACTTAATTATTTTACCTTCGGAAACATTTCGATTGACAATGCGGATCTTTGATTGGATATGTTCAACACTGCCAATGTGTTTATTAATTTTTTAGTAAGTTGTATAAATTATTTAAACTTGAAGATTAGAAAAATTCTGTGAAATACTGAGTGAACCTTACCATAACTTCTTTATCCAATAAGTAACTCTTTACACTAGACACGAACCCATCTAAACTGGACAGTGTGTCTGTCAGTGACTCTTTCTTCCTTGTGCTTGTGATTTCGTGCACAAAATTTCTCAACTTCGGAATTTGTGTGTCATCCACATTACTGAACACCTATCACAAATTTCAAATAAAGCTAATAACTTTAATACTGCAAGAATATTGTAAATTTCTAAATATCATATAGGCACTGTCTAAAAAAAGAAATTTCATAAATGCCTAATGTTTTAAACATGGAATATGAATGAAAATATGAGAAACATTTTGAAGAATGCCTTCTTTTACTAAACCCTACACAGCTAAGACAGTATATCAAATTCAGTGCATTTCCATAACAGTTCAATGTGATAATCTGTAGTCATCGTATTAAATAAATAACATTTCCATGTAATCTGCCATATAAGCAGACATTTTGTAGAATGCCTAGCTACTCTTAAATTTTAAACAACATTATAAGCAATATAATAAATTCAATGCATTATAAAACAATGCAATACACTGTAGTCATTTTAGTAAATGAATAACATTCCCAGATATTTTGAAATATTCCTGAAAATATTAACAGACATTTCGTAGAATGTCTAACTGCTACACATTCTTTAACAACCCAGACAATGTATAAAATTCAGTGCAGTATAATATAAGGTATTCAATTCTAGTCCAATCACCAGTTATTGTTATTCGTGGGAAATGCATTTACGGTATAATTTTCAAGGGCAGATAACTCAAAATCTAGCATACGGATACCTTATTTCATTTCACATTATTTTTTGTTATTACTTTTCCAGTCATTATGCAAAGTTTTAAACCATTCTATCAAACAGAATTTTTGCTGTGTTTCAATGAGTAAACATACTGCATTTTTCTTGAAAAAAGGGGCATAATTGGAAGAAATTTTCTATTTGTTTGCGTAAGCGACTATAGAATAAAATCCGTCTCATAGAATTCCTGCAAATTTTGTACAGTTGCAGGAAATAAAGTAACAAACACTAATCTGAAATCAAATAAAGTGTAACTAACCATTACCTTGAGTTATCTGCCCTTGAAAATGACCTAAAAGAGCAAAAAACTCGCATTCAGGGGCAGATAACTCAAAAAGTAGCTCCGGGACCCCCATTATTTTCATAAATTTGTTTCTAATATGATGCTCTATGATCATGCAAAGTTTAAGAAAATTCTCCCCACTAGTTAAAATATTTCCTTCTTTGCCTATATAAAAAACCCACACAACTGTCCCATTTCCCTTTAAACGCTTTAAAACGGCAAGTTTATGTTATACAGATACAACGTCACTTTCACACGTAAAACTGAATAGATTATTTCGTGACCGGACTATATGTAATAAATCAACTCTTACCGAGTCGACTTTCCAAAGATAACCGTAAAATTCGATAGATTGTGTTTTAATAAATGAATGGGTTTGTACGGTTCAGTGTTTAAAATAAGTTCCTTTTTTTATTTATAAAATTTGTTACCATACAAAACTACATACAATTACATAAATGGTTTAAGTAAAAGAAACCATTCGCAAATGCTGATTCGAGACATTCATTCTTTACGAATTTGCAGTTACTATAGTCTGCCAATATCTGAGGAAAATGTGACTTCTGATGGCATTTTTTGTTAATGCTCGGATATTATCATAAAAGTGTTCCTTAGGATCAAACATGAAATTTAAAAAGGGCTGTCGCCTTATAGGGTTCCTCATTACAGTATAATGGGGTCAAAGGTCAGATGAGTGCATTTACAGATAAGCTATAACGCTGTTCACTCGTTTTATTTTCATATAAACATCTAAATTGGTTTAAATATGTTTTTCAACGCCCTTTACTATTTTGTAAATAAAACTGATGATAACATTAAATATATATATATAATATATATATATATATATATTATAGAATAATATATATATATATATATAGAATAATATATATCTAGGAAAAGTGGCATACTATGGCTAAGTGTGTTATACTTGACATGTTTGCCAATTTTAAGAGATTTGCTATATATGTGGATCAACTGCAAAAATATTTTGCTACTGTAGTATCCAAGGGTTATTTTAATGTAATTTCAAGGTCAAAAATGAACTTTTGAAAATGACTTCTAAGGTACTAAAGGAAGCACAATAGTGCATTTATTAATAATAAACTCATTGACAACAACTTTTCTAACTACACACCTGTTTTTTTTCTTTTATCGCCAAATTTTGACAGATTTGAATGATGTTCCACACAATGTTTAATGATTATTTTATTATAATAAAACATAAAAACGATCATAGCCTGAATTATATTCATCTAACCGTAAGGGTAACAATAAGGCAACCCTTAAATTAAAAGTCACATAATTAGTAAATTCATCACAGCAGAAATTCAAAGTATCATATTCTGAATGTTCAAGTATGTTTAGTTGAAATGAAACATCCGTCAATATTTTCAATATGAACATGTAAATTTTATATCAGGTTTGTGATGTCATTAATGACACCAATTAATGACAAAATTGTTTAATACTGCAGGTGGCAGTACTTGCCACATAGAGACCAGCACCAAGTTACATCCATTCTGTGACGTTTTATTTTTAGGTTAACTTATTTGAACTGTTATGGCTCAAAGAATGTACGCACAGTTGATATCGCTGTTATGTTTATTCAACTGAACTGGTCATTAAACAATGTGTCCAATTTTTATTCAAATCTGTCAAAATTTGGCAGAGATAAAAACAAAAGTCAGGTAGCAATAAAATTTGAATTTAAGCTTTGAACTGACTATCAAAAGATTATTTACATATTGTACACCTTTTGATAAATGTGTGCGAAAGGGAAAATATGGTTGGTTTTGAGGAGGAAGACTACAACGAAATTGAATTACATAAAAATTCTCATATAAACAGTTAAAATCACTTTACTGTCATGTATACAACCAAGTATTTTAGCTCAATAAGGAGAGCGCAGATATAAGGGTCGCGGGGTCGTGAGTTTGATTCCCAGGAGAGGTGTATGTTCTCCATGATGATTTGATAAAAGACATTGTCAGGAGTAATTTCGTCCTCCACTTCTGAATCATATGGAAAAATTGGCAGTTACTTGCTGGGAAAAGGCTAATACTTGAAAAGACTCCAGCAACACTGATTAGGTTAATTGACCACTGTTACATGACTGAAATACTGTTGAAAGTCACACTTACATACAAATGTATATGGAATGCTTCTCCAGCTCCTAAAGAAATGATTTCAATACTGGTGATAATTCAATATATGGTATATATTTATGTTAATTTGTCCACGCGGTGATTGTTAAATAGGACCATTTTGTAGGAATAACTGAAATATTGGTCACAATATAGGTGTACACAGAACATGTACGGTAATAAACAAAACAGAACAGATCTGTAGGAATTCAACTAGTTACTCTATACACCATGTCTTTGATTTGCTGTAATTTCTTTCCTTTTTTACTATCGGTCAGACATTTATCATCATATTTTATGTATTTGTAATTTAATGAAGTAGAACATTTCAAGAACTATCAACGAAGCTCTTAATGCGATATTTGCGTTATTTTATTCTGAAAAGTCAGCACGCTATTTCTTTTTCGAATCTTATAATTTTTGGCTTTGCTTCCACACTCACTTCCTGTTCAAAACAAAAGTTGAAAACGAATCAGATCATAACAATTTACACATCTGACACTTGGTTTCAGACAGGATGTCCTTGATTACATTGTGAAAAGAAAGCTAGTATCTTGACACTGAAACATTAGTCATTCATATGTTTTACAAATTAAAATGTAAAAATAAAGATATAAAAACATCAGAAAGGTTGCTTTAGATTTATTATAATAGTAACAATAAGGCAGATTCAGTAAAATATTGAAAATGTACCTTTCAATATCTTCATGATTACTGACAGATGATGGTTCAGCTAATAAAAATGATGAATTATGGTGGTTCGATAGTAACTAAGAGATATACAATGTGTAAAAATAACTTTCTTCATGATGAGAAGACTGAGCATGAAGAAGAGATTTGAAATTCAAAACGATGGATTTATAATAAACAAATACTGTCATTGAATATGTCAGGCTAAGACGTCTATAGCTTGTGCTAACATTTGTTTCATTATAAACATCAGATTCCTTTGTGATACATTGGTAAGCTTGCTCTACCCGGTTCTATCACCAACCAATCACTCGGAAATCTAAAGGCGTTGTAACAGGCAAACAAACATGCTTACCTCTATATTCACAGCCATAAAGATAATACACTTAATATTCGATATACTTTCAATTCACAGACAATTATTAAGCCTTTTTGAGTATGACATTGATAGAACCAACATAAACAAACACTGGCAGTTATAAAATTGTAGATATTGAAAGCACTTGAAGAGCGGTTACCAGTCCTTATAATAGCCTAATGTTAACGTGCAAAGAAATATTTTTAAGCTGATTCAAAAATATGAAGAGTACCATTTTCATGCTAATGGAATGAAAATAGAAACAACATAACATTTGCGGTTATCTAATATCTATATTGAAACTCTGATATCGTTTAATTTTTGTACATAGATGGTATTTCTAAACGCCCACACATTCCTGAAATTACTACAGCACATGCGTTTAACACTGGAACAGATTTTTAATTGACAGCATAGACAATTTTAGGTAATGCTTGAGAGAATTTGCACATTTCATACTATCTCACAAACAGACTTAATCAAACTGAGAGTGCTATTTTACGTCCTTGAGTTCTATGCTTCCGAAAGAATCTTTAGATCTGTCAATAGTTATTACAGTCAAACTATGTTCGCTAGTGCTCGACGGGACAAACAAAATGTGTTCGAGATATCAGCAGTACAAGCCAACGTAAAGTACACATTATATAGACCTGACGAAGAGTTCGAGCCAAGTCGTTTGCAGCGAATAATCCTAATTCGAGCAAACGAAGTTTAACTGTACAAGTCTTATAATACGGGCCATAGAATTTTTCTACCTGTACTGTTCATACAGACAATCTTACAGGCAATCAAATAGCCTTTTTAAAAAGTGTTAGCCTGAAAATGGAAGTTTTAGAATATCAAACATGAAAAAGATAGCTTTTATAAATGAACAAAATATCAGAGCGTACGAAAAAATAAGCTCATTCTATAGAAATAACTTTAGTCGTTTTGAATTTTTGCCAGTCTCAAATGCAATACATCTACACGAAGTAATTTATTTACTTCTCAAATTCATAATTATCACCGAAAAATTACAAGTTTATATTAAAAGGTAGCAAAAATGGCGAAAATCTGACGTTTATAACAAAAATGCACTTACTGACCTTTGACCTTGTGCTGTGACCTTACTATGACCCTTAGAAGGCGACAGCCCCCGTGAAACTTTTCCAATTCTTATACAGTTAACAATGAACATGGCTGTCGGGCATTAACAAAAAATGCCATCAAAGGTAATTTCTAGGCCACTTTTCTGGATATATAGGCAGACTACTAGTGGTTTCCTCTATACTGAACCTGTTTGACCGTGTACGGGATTTTAAGAAGTGCTTCTTTTTTCTTGAAGTAAAGAATGTGACTTTGTAGCATATATTTTTGGTAAAACATCAAATTCCAAAAAAGTAAATCTTCATCATTGTTTTTTTTTTCTAAAATGGTGTTCATTCATATGTGGTAATATAATGGATCAATATTCTACACTGACAGACAAAAGAGACATGCTAGAGTTAATACACGGCTAGGGAGGAAATCGCTATAGCGAGTTCGGCATTGGATTTATTCGAAACTTTTACAACTGACCAATTATAAGTACCGCACAGTATTATGGCGTTTTTATTTTTAGCAATATGTAAATGAGCAAGCAAATTCGATGAATTGGTATCCCCCGCTGACTGTGGTGAGGAATGGCAAAAGATAGTGAGGAATGGCAAAAGTTAATGATGCTACTTAGAAGCAAACAATTTCATTAGTCAAGAACACTTTAACAGAAAACGAATATTTTAAGTGTACATAATAAATGTATGTTATGTTGATCCTGACTAATGTGTAATAAGCTTAGCTTCTAGAATTATATGGAGTTATTTGAAATGTGAGCTTGAAGTATAACTAGAACGAAATATTGTTTTCGAGTAGTTTGGCACCAAGTGTCCCTGTTTAACATGTACATTTGAACTTAAAAGAACAGATGTCCTTAAGAGAGCACAATCAAATAAGAAATCTGGAACGAGGATGGTGGCGGGATGCGGGCTGGGTGGGTGTGGTTACAACTCCACATGTAGATGGAGTTGGAATTAAACATTCATGGAAGAATGAAAAAAATAAAAAGGAATGGATTTTTTTGGGGGGGTGGGGGCGGGGGATGTGGGTGACCGGGTGAGGGTATAAAACTTCACATCTTGATAATGAATATCGATGGAAAATAAAAAATGAAAAAAAAATGTTGGGGGAGAAAGGGGAGGGATGCATGATCGGAGTGATGGGGATGACCGGATGAAGGAGCGAGGTGGGGGAGGGTAAATATTCATGGAAGGTTTGAAAAAATTAAAAAGGAATGAAAAAAAATCCTTTGGGGGTGGGAGGGGGGTGTGACCAGGGCGGTGGAGGCGACCGGGTGTGGGTACACAACTTCACATGTTTATAATAAATGTTCATGGAAAAAAATGAAATTCTACCAATTTGTTAGTTTGTTATGTACAAATATGTGGATTTTTAAACAATTAAAGGGCAATAACTTTGAAGTTACAAAAGACATCCTGACGAAATTGTGTGTGCACTACCACATTATAGTGATCTAATTTCAGATTAAGCTTTATAGTTCTAGATCAAATATGTCAGAAGTTATGAAGCAGAAATTGCCATATTAATAGTACCCTATATAGTTAACACTAGAAAATTCTAAGGGTCATAACTCTAATGTTACTTGGGCAATCTGACTGAAACATGACGGACCGCATTTCCCTATTGTGGTGAACATGTATATGAGGTTTTATTTAAATACTCCCAACCACTTCCTAGATATGGCTCAAAAGACGGACGGAAGGACAGACAACGCCAAAACTATATCCCTCCGCCTTTGGCGGGAGATAATAATCAGTAGCACTCTCGTTCAAAACAAAAGATATACGGGGTAAGATAGTTGGTTTGATGGTGCAGCAGGTCGAGTGGATGTACATCATATTATTTTGTAGTGATAGTTTTTGACGGTTCGAACCTTGCATCCGTCCAATATATATATGTTATATAAATGTCAATGTATCCTCGAGATCCAGTTAACTTTCAGAAACAGAAAATATAGCTTCTCTGGTCCCAATCAGTTAAAAAGACTAAAATGTCACTACTGATTTGTGAGACATGAAAACAGAGATTTGAGTATATATATGCAAATGTTGAACCAGTATGAATGTGTAATACAATTTTGGTGTGTATATAAAGCAGCATAGAAACTAATCTTATTGGTTTAGTGGAATTGTTGTGGCATGTGCAGGCTCGTATGTACTGCTAGGCGCTTTGCCGTAATTGGTCTGGTATATTGTGGTGGTGATTTAGTTCGTATAAATTCTCTCTACTATATATATATATATATATATATATAGTGTATTTAAACATAATTACGTGTTAATAGTGACATATATAAGTTAATGAACAAGTTTGAACTAGATTAACTATCTTGTGTTGTCTTCGTTGAATCGCATTGAAAAAAAATTAAATACAGTTTTAAAAATAAAATTTTAACACGTCTAGGAATCGAACTCCCGACGAAAAGGTATAACACGAATAGCGTTACCGCTCGGCAAACGAGAAATTACTGTTTGCATAGTAAACTTAGTGTATTGACTTAATATTATGCTATTGTTTTGTTTGTTTACATTTCAAAACGCCACAATACTGTGCGATACCTACACATATTATCATAATCGTTGAGCACTTGCCACATGAAAGAACTTGCTGGTAGTATTTTTAATTTGTTTATTGTATAAAAATACATTTGCTTGATCTCTGATCTCTGAGCGCGGAATGATAAAATCATTTAAGCATTGATGAAGTACTGTCCAAAGTTAATAGAAAATCAAATTTCTACAATTAATCGGCAGAAATATAAAACGGTTTAAATAATTTACACGAAAGGGAGATCATTACACAATTATATATAAAAAAAAACCCAGAAGAATTGGCATTTCTCATACGGACTAAAAGTAATATCATTTCGTCTAAAATACATCTTTCACAGAATAAATGGAACGTTGGATATATCAAAATTATTGCCGAACTAGAGATGCTTTTGAGAAAAGCGCATGTCTCCCACAACTGCCTTGTTTGTCTGGATTGTTCAGACGAATAATTCCTATAAAGAATGTCTAGTTTGTCTGGATGGTCTCAACGAGTGGATCCAATTGGATGGTCTGGACGAGTAGATCCAATCAGTAATTCAAGCGCCATTCAAAAGTGCCTCGGCGGATATGGCTAGTTATAACTTGGCCGAGGTCTTATGGTCAAACACATTTTGTTCAAGTTTGGTGAAGATCAGAAGAGAAATGTTCGACTTAGAGTGAGGACAAGCTTTGTCACACACACACACACACACACACACACACACACACACACACACACACACAGGGACTGGAGTAAATCAATATGTCTCCCACACCACTGTGTGGTGGGAGACATAATTCCGTTAAACCTCTTTTAATGCAAAAAGATGACTAATTTGAGTAATCTGGTACAAATTAAGCATGAATATATTTCATGTATGACAAAAACACTCTTATTTCTCTGAAATCATACCATTGGAGCAGCATCGTTTGGCTCCGGGTGTTCGAGTAATTGGTATTCCACTGAACTGCAGCAGAATACCTTAAGATTGTTGGTAAGGTTTTTTATCTGCATCTGCTCCGGCTCTTTTTTGTCTGTTCTGTCGGATATGCTTGCATTTTTGATTTCCTGTAATTAAAAAAAGTCTTACACGTGTCGCGTTAAATCCATTGCGACAATTAGCACCAACTAACGTACATATGAGCCGCGCCATGAGAAAACCAACATAGTGCGTTTGCGACCAGCATGGATCCAAACCAGCCTGCGCATCCGCGCAGTCTAGTCAGGATCCATGCTGTTCGCTAACGGTTTCTCTAATTGCAATAGGCTTTGAAAGCGAGCGCAGGCTGGTCTGGATCCATGCTGGTCGCAAAGCCACTATGTTGGTTTTCTCATGGCGCAGCTCAAATATAGTGTACGAAAGAATGTGACAACGTTGTATATTAAATTACATAGAATGAATATGAACAATTATACATTCTACCCATGAAAAGGACAGAGAGGAAAGCAGAGTGAAAAACTAATATGTTATTAGTTTTATCCAAATTAGTATACATGTATCTAGTTGCCGGCAACCCTCAGATACCTCTTCAGCTATATGTCTGTACGTAGCGTTAAGAGTGTGCTATTAAAATCAGAAGTAACATTGTGATTTATATAAAATTAGTTAACTGTTAGTAAATAATATGAGATAAAGCTGCGTACTTATACAGGTATAAATACTCTATAACATGCAACCTTATAAACAAGCCACGAAAATCATAGGTATCTATACAAAGACAATTATCTGAGTAGTTTATCGATTGCCTTCATATTTCCTCAACAGAACAGGGATTCTAAACACATAGAACACTACACTTTAACAAATCTGCTAACGCAACCCTTCTTAGAACACTACACTTTAACAAATCTACTAAAGCAAACCTTCTTAGAACAGTATACTTTAACAAATCTTCTAACGCAAACCTTCTTAGAACACTACACTTGAACACATCTTCTAACGTAACCCTTCTTAAAACACTACACTTTAACAAATCTTCTAACGCAAACCTTCTTAGAACACTACACTTCAACAAATCTTCTAATGCAAACCTTAGTCTTTTGCAAGCATCTTTTAAATTTCTCAACTGAATATTTACACTCAGAAAAATATATTATAAGAAGTCTATACAAATTACAGAAAATTCAAGTCATGCGGTCTTATCGTTTTACTTATTTTAATACATTTACTATATTAACCCATTTTACAAACTACGAAATATTAAATGATATTCATGTTTTAGTACTTACGGTAAATTTGATTTATGTAAAACTTTTTGTTTTTGAAAATGACATACGGAATAGGAATTCCGACACAAACCTCCACAAATTAACTCCGTCACGGTAAAAGTATTTGGCAAGATAACCCATGTTAAAGAATTTATAAAATAGTGTGCCAGACCTGGATCCAGTAAGGCGCTTCCGGCCTTGCAAAGTCCACGAATGCCGAATGCATCACGCAGATCAAGGTACTTTTTCAATGACCCTTTTATTATTTACATATGACCAGTTCTAGTGTTAGATCTGGTCTTAATTTAAAATAAATGACTAAAAACTCCTTTGAAACGTTGAAGTTTTTGATGTATGGAATGATGAGACGCCATCCTTTCCTCTCTTTTTTCCAAATGAAATATTATTCCGTAGCCGGTGGGAGTTCAATACAGATTGTGATTTCGTTAGTGAGATTCATGCTGTATTTGAGACAGAATTTTCGTAGGTATATAATACGAACCTGTTCATTTCCCACATGAGTCGAAACATTTGATATATGCTTGAATGGAAGAGACGTGCAATCATAATTCGTCAAATTTACAGAGAAACTGTGCTGTGGAAGATAAACCTCTCAGGAAGGCAGAAACTAATCGATTATTTCTCTGATAAGATAAAGCCATGTGGTCGTGACCATAAAGGATTGCCCTATATACATGTATTACACAAAGATTTATTTGCAAAAGAAACATTAGGATATTCTCCTTTATCTACAGAATACATGCGGGTCATCAAGGTCATAAATTGCCCACTGACATAGACATTTTGACTTAGTTTCTGACTAAATTTGTTCAACATCAATATTTAGCGGTTCTGTTTTTAGTTCCGGTGGCTAAGTCCACCCCTAAAGAGCTGTCAAACAAAACTAAATAACGAAAAAAGGTCCATGTAATGGTTCTTCCACCAAGTTTAATGAATAGTCATCAATCAAGTAGTTCTGAAGTAGAAGTCATTACAAATGTGTTTTAAGGTATGGTTGCTTCTTAGTGCAGTCAAGCGGAAGCATCGACTTAACTTGAGAAAGGTATGTCCAATGATACTTCTGACAGTTTGGGTAAGTTTCATCAAGCGGTTAATTGGAAGAAGTCTTTGATGTTTTTCTATTTTTAGCTCTGTGGGTCTAATAATTGGCAAGCGAAAACATGAAAAAAATTAAGTTTATCCAAATACTAGTATGCTACTGATCAAGTTTGGTAACCATGCATCAAGCGGTTCATGTAAATAAGTCTCTGAAATAATTATCCATGGTATCTCCTGAACACAGTCAAGTGGTATCACTTGGACAAATCTGAGGAATATTTATTAAATGATCTTAAGACCAAGTTGTTGAAGATCCATTCGACGTTTCATGAGAATTAGCGGTTTGAAGTTTTTTTTTTCTTCTTTTAATTTTGCCGGTTCCTAAGCGCCGCCAAGCGGAAATATTTAAGTAAACTTGAGAATGATCAATACAATGAGGTTTATGACCATGTGTGATCAAGATCCAATAAGTGATTAATGAAACAAGTTATTCAATCTTTATATCTGGAGATCCCTAAATGCATTCAAGCAGAAAATGTTCATGACATGTAAGAAAAGATCAAACAAACGTGCCAAAGACTAAACTTAGAGACCTTCTATTAAGCGATTTATCAGAAGAAGTCGTAGTTTTTTCCTCTGTTTAGGCATAGGTCCCCTAAGTGAAATAAGGCAAACTCGTTTCAACAAACTTGAGAGAGGTTCATTCCCGAGGGCTTCATACCAAAATTAGTGTAATTTTGGCAAGTAGTTGTAGAGGGGAAGATGCTCAAATGAAAATGTTGACGAAGGATAAACCAGGGACGATGGACACCGGACTATCCATCTAGACGAATAGCTTATTCTGAATATCCTTTCTAAATTTATATGACAGCCAAACAAAATAAAAGCAGATTCGGTACGACCTAGGCTGTTCGCGTGGTAATAAAAATACTTCCCCCAACGCTCCCTAGCACTGGTAGAAAAGAACGTTTAATAGACCACAAGAACTAAAAGGACATGAAATATAAAACAAACTCACTGATTCAAAGAACGAGGCGACATTTAACGATCTTAAATACTGTTGTTGTGATAATTCATCAATAAGATTATCCTTTGGAAACACAGAATAGCTTTCAACACCCCTCCTTACTAAATGCAATACTTTGGACGGAATGTAGTAAAATTATTCACTGGTGAAAACGAGACCAAATGGGTACTATACATGCATAGTTGACACTTGAGTTCAT
The DNA here is from genome assembly GCF_021730395.1 of Mercenaria mercenaria. Lineage (NCBI taxonomy): Eukaryota > Metazoa > Mollusca > Bivalvia > Venerida > Veneridae > Mercenaria > Mercenaria mercenaria. The sequence continues at coordinate 17,080 of NW_026462968.1, read as the reverse complement.
TGATATGTATACAGTTCTCAGAGATAGGCGATCACGACAAGCCGCATAGCGTGTTGGAAAATATATCAAAATGTTATATACACTATAGAAAGACAAAAAAACCTCGTAGCTTGATGCAAATCGTTCTTTTATACGGGTCTCGCAGTATTCATTCCTAACTTTAGCACAAATCTCCTTAATAGCCTTTATCTTCTCATTGTGTTTATAGTCCAACCTTTGTAGCTGTAAAGGGAAATATAGAGAAAGGATATACATATACAACAATTTTTTCTCAAGAGTTCAACAAATAGCACACTGTATTTATACAGTGTGTAAGGAACTTATCAACTGTTTTCATGGTAAAATCAATCTAAATACAGTGCATATTTTTTTGCTCTCAGGTATATACACATATAAGTCAACCCGCTTAGCTCAGTATATACAACACATATTTTCGGATCGCGAGTGAGGTGTGTATTTCCGGTACGATTGATTAAAGGCATTGTGTCTCGAAACATTTGTCCTCAACCTCTGATTCAAGTGGCGAAGCTGAAGTTACTTGCGGAAAACAGATAAGTACTGGTACAGAACAGACGAACACTGGTTAGGTAAATCACCCGTCGTTACATAACTGAAATATTATTGAGAAACGGTGCTAAATCCAGAACAAGCATAACAAGTGACCGAGTATTGCAGTGGCAATAAAGAAGCCCCCTACCGGTGAAATAACAATTTTACTGGACTTGACCTTAGTGACCTTGACCTTTGTCCGACAATCATGGGTCATGTGCGTGACACATTGTCTAATCATGGGGATTATTTCTGTGTAGTACTAAAAATCCTTCAATGCATTTAAATGTAATGGAGCAGAAACAACTTTTTACTTGACCTTGAACAGTGACCTTGACCTTTAACCGACAAGCATAGATCATGCGTTGACACACTGTCTCGTCATGGGGAACATTTGTGTATAACATTAAGATATTCCATCAATGCATATAAAAGTTATGGAGCAGAAACAATTTTCACTTGACCTTCAATAGTGACCTTGACCTTTGACCTACATGCATAAGTCATGTACGTGTATAATCTACATATTGCCCTCTATATATACACCAAGTTTTATGAACCTGTCTTGAATACTTTTTGAGTTATTGCAGGATCCAGATTTGCGGACGGACAGATCGACGGACGGAGGACATTCCTATAGTCCCCTCCGGTGTTTCATTGGTAGGGGACTAAAAACAGACATATATATATAAAGTTTATTGTGAAATGAGCATTCTTTCCAATAAAATACTGTAAATGTGACTTTCGTTCAAATTTATATTGTCCAACAGTAATATATCATTGGAATTAGCCTTATAGATATGCTTTCCATGGGCAACAGCCAATAAAATATACGTATCTCATATGACGATGTGACCTATGCTTACAAGTTCAAAAACTTAGGTGTGATGGTCTCAGAATGCCCCAACTTTGTTGTCAATATATTTCAAAAGGACTTTAACACAATCAGTGTAGATAATGTTTCACGAAAAACTAAACGCTTTAGAACTATAAATATAATACAAAGAAAAGCATACAAAATTATACATACCTTACTATTTAAATTATGAACTTGGTTTTCTTTATCTTTCACACTGTTTTCTATATTTTTCACTTCCTTTTCTAAATCTTCTTTTTCACAGAGCACAGATTCATCCTCATCCTAAAAATGAAAATCAAAATGAATCAAATACATTGATATATGTAATGCTACTGCTGGAAATAATTAGGAAGTTGATGAATAGACAGAACGAGCCTCGTTTGATGAAGGCTTATCCTGTTTGTGTTTTACCAGTCCAAACTCTGATTTTACAAATTTGGCTTGTTTTTTTAAATGATCTAGGAAGTGTATTGTAAATACCAGATCATGCCAAAACTAGAGCTGTCACAGGAGTGATGAATTATACCACCACAATACGGCCTTGTCACAGAAGTAAGCCAATGTCAAAGTCGAACCTCAAAATTAATAGGGGTCATCTGCTGGTCATGACCAACCTTCCTATCAACTTTCATGATCCTAGGCCCGAGCGTTCTCAAGTTATCATCTGGAAACGGTTTAACTGTTCCGGGTCATTGTGACATTGACCCTTGACCTACTGACCTCAAAGTCGAAATTGACCTGTATTTTATGATGTTACACCTGTGTACCAAAAATTATTTAAATCTGTCAAGCATGTCATGGGTTATTGTCCGGAATTTCGCGAAACCATGAAAACCGACCAACAAGCTCACTCCTATATACCCTCTCAAACTTCGTTTGTGGGGGTAAAATAAGTATAGTGTATATTGTAACTGTAGTAGGAAAAGCAGGATTACACTTACTCATTTTAACAGTTATGATGATGGTTTGCCATCTTATTATATATGTCAATGCCTTGCTTAAACCCCGAAAATGAATATCTTACAACTAAAACAAGTGAGTAAATGAAATATATCACTATCCGCGTGCAATTGTATAAAATTTAAATAGATTTTTTTAAAAGGAGTAATGTTTGAAAACAAGCTGATTGATTGAAAAGATGTAGTTGGTGGATAAAAGGCATTTGACAAGGAGGAACCTGATAACGTTCATCCTCTAAACATGACTTTGCTTCGTCGAGATCTTTCTGCTCCTCTTTAATAGAGAGGGTCAACTCCTTAATCTCCTTTGACATATCTTCTTTTTGTTTGTTCAATTCTAACACTTGATCGTTTAGTTCTTTGGTCAGACCTTTAAGCTGTTTCAATTCCCTGTGAAATACAAACAAAACATGTTACAAGATCATACGGAAATAAGTCAAGGAAGGACTAACATTATTTTGTGTTTCCCAGATCGTTCTGCTCCTGTTTATTAGAGAGAGGGTCAAATCCCTCACCTCCTTTGTCTGATTTTTTTTATCTAATTTCAACGTTTCCTCGTAATGTTCTTTTGTCGGACTTTTGGGTCGTTTCAGTTTTCTACGAAAGTTACAAGATAAGGCGTAAGTAAATCATTATAAGAACATCAGTTTATCTAGACTGTTGACTTTCTTTTAACACTTTTCTTTTTCAGAACAAAATTTACTGCAACTGCAAACAAGTCAGTTTATAGTAGTATTAAAATTTCAAATTCTGCACATCCCCTGTCTGAACACTTGATTTGAACAGAATCTTGTACAAAATCTGTAGATCATGCTGTTGGTGTGTTTAACACCTTACCTTTGACATTCTGATACAATCACACAATCAGTCTTTGTGCATATGAACGAAACCGCATCAAACTGTCCGTTCATGTAAAACTGACTTCGCTGTTGCTCCCCAAGAAGCTGTTGCGCCGTTCTGTCGTTGATAGCCCTGTGAATGCTCGATACTATCCATATGTGGTCACATTTGTCCAGATGCTGCGAAAATTGCATGCAAAAAGGCGTCAAATATACCAAACAGATTTTGTTATTGCTGATTTACAGTTATAGGTCATATGGCGACTTTCCAGCTGTTGATGGCGGAGGACGATCCCAAGTGCCACGCCGTGCAGTATTTCATCACGGGTTGGCAACCACTGGGTAGAACGAACGGCCTTCCGTAAGCCAGCTGGATGGCTTCATGAAGAATTCTACGCCACCAGTGAGGCTCTGACCGACATTGGTGAGGGGCAAGATTGCTGTATGCTCTATTCAGTAAGAAATAAGTGCTTAAGAAACGCATAAATTAAACGAAAACAATAACTTCAATACGAATTGAACGTATGTTAAAGAGGCCAAATATATAATAATGGCAGCAAAGGAAATGATATTTGTCTCACACGGTGAGTAACGTTCTGCACAAAACGTAATTAATGTAATCTCATTATGAATATCGTATTTACCAAATTCAAGCATTATGGCTTCATGACTTAACAATTAACAGCGATACTGATTACAATTAACCTGACTAATATATATTAATGTTTCTGGAACATAACTTTAGGAGAGATATATTTCTAGGACAAAGTGATGAAAAAAGAGGTACAGGTCAAAAATAGTGTAGTGCCCCCACCGTTACTGTACTTTACTTGGGTGGGGTAAACTGTTAAATAAACAGACCAAGGGCAAGGGGACTACAGTTTGGCTACTAAGTTCACCAATGACAATACTACAAGGTTATTCATTTTGGGGTAAGCGATATGTTGACTAAACTATGGTCTGGTCGCGACCCTATAGGCTGGTAGCGCCTAATACAATGCTGGTAGCGCCGGAGTTAAAAGACTGGTAGCACCCGAGTTAAAATATTTCTAAGTTAAATAAACTACTGACAACGTTCCTTTCGGCTTCAAACAACTTTTATTTATGGGAAGCCTTAACAATAACTATTAATTAAAGCTGAATAAAATAATCAGTAATGGAAATATCTGGCAAAAGTCGTGTAGCAGGCGGACCGAGACGAATCTCTAAAATTACAGAGTTTTCTATGAGAAAAAAAATAGCCAAATACTGATAATAAATATAAATGTACAATTTAATGATAATAAGTACCGTGCAGTTTCAAAGTTTGAATAATTCGTATAGGTTTTAGAAGTGTAAATAAAAAAATGTCTAAGAACAAACTGACAAACAGCCTGACTATACGAGAGACGGAGGCAAAGTGATGATTCTTGCGTTCCAAGAATTAATATTTTGGTATGCAAATGAGGATGAATACCAAATCTAAATAAGGCCAAAGTCGGAAATACCCGGACAGATCCCTAACCGAGTTGAGTTTACGACCTTACTTCGGCCGACCATGACGTCATTCGGGACACGACCATTTCTTTATATGCAAATAAGGCGGAGCTTAACCTCTAAACAAGTGTAAACAACCAAAGTCGGGCAAAAATAAATAATAAAAACAATATAGAACGCTGCGAATCATCACTACATGCCAAGTATTAAATATCAAATACTTGACAACAAGAGCTGTCTCCATAGGATGACACATGCCCCCGATGGCACTTTGAATGAATAGTTATGGCCGATGTTAGAGTTTAGAACCTTTGACCTACGGACCTGGGTCTTGCGCGCGACACGTCGTCTTACTGTGCCACACATTCATGCGTACTTATTTTAAAATCCATGCATGAATGACAAAGATATGGACCGGACATGCCCATCATTGCACTATCATAAAATATGACCTTTAACGTCTAAGTGTGACCTTGACTTTTGAGCTACGGACCTGGGTCTTGCGCGCGACACGTCGTCTTACTGTGGTACATATTCATGCCCAATAATTTTAAAATCCATGCATGAATGACAAAGATATGGACCGGACACGCCCATCAATGCACTATCATGAAATATGACCTTTAACGTCTAAGTGTGACCTTGACCTTTGAGCTACAGACCTGGGTTTTGCGCGCGACACGTCGTCTTACTGTGCCACACATTTATGCGTAGTTACTTGAAAATCCATCCATGGATGACAAAGATATGGACCGGTCACGCCCATCAATGCACTATCATGAAAAATGACCTTTAACGTCTAAGTGTGACCTTGACCTTTGAGCTACGGACCTGCGGCTTGCGCGCGACACGTCGTCTTACTGTGGTACACATTCATGCCAAGTTTTTTGAAAATCCATCCATGGATGACAAAGATATGGACCGAACACGAAAATTGCGGACAGACCGACAGACGGTTCAAAAACTATATGCCTACCTTCGGGGGCATAATAAAAAGTAACCATTTCTGCTGAATATGAAGCGAATTCGGGAGATTTACTTAGCCGGTGCCTACGTACAAAAATCCAATATGGTTGACAACTGTCAAAATTTCAACTGACATAAACTTTTATCAAGCTTTACAAAGTCAACAACGGACATTATATGAAAACATCGATTTAATTTAATACAGCAGGTAATTGTTGATTGAACTGTAGAATAACTCGGGCTGACATTGCATACTTTTACAAAGAATCGTTGCGAAAACTAGAATTACAGTTTCACTAACTGACACAACCGCATGACATAAGTATAGTTCTAATATTTTGGAATGTAATTTAGTAAACAGCAATTTAACAATGCGACTGGTTATCTGTCAATGACTAGAAAGGTTACAGAACAATGACTGTGATTAAAGTGTAGCTGACAATTTTGAAATAAAAAAAATAAAAAACTACTGATAGGCCGAAAAGCAGTGGAAAACCATTGCATGAGATGTGGTCGTGAGGCATCATGCCTCACAATAGTATTGGCTATAATCATTATCTCTATTTAGGTGTGAAACAGATCAAATATCTTTAATCTTAATAATAGATTTATTTCTTGGGGATGTATTATTAAAGATAAATTCAGATAAAACCCGTTTTGGATATAAAGTCTTCTAGATATAACACAAAAACAGTTAAACAATATATAAGAATGGAATTGTAAAATCGAATGAAACTGTAGTCTGAATTAAAACCAAAAAGAAATATATTTAGGTCGATTCTCTGTTTAGATAAAAATTCCTCTGTCTTGGAAATAAAACTTAAGACTCAACTCAAAGTTAAATGAATATACGTGGTACAGTGTAATAAACTGACCAAGACTTCAATTTGAACAATAAAAGTATTACAATTCATCTTTATATGATAGATACAATGTATATTTAAAAATTAGGGTTTTGTGTCTTATTCTTTTACATGGTCGACAATTGTGTTTGTCTTAATCTTGCTTACTTGACCTACAAAGGTCAGACGCAGTTTTTGCATGATAGTTCCTAAAAAAATATAATACAGGAATCATCACTTTTTTAAATTTTATGACTCACAGTGACATTCGAATTTCGTATCAACTGTTTCCTCGCCTTTTTATGGTATTATAAGCTATATCAAGGCTTTGTCAGAAACAAACGAAAGAACGAATTTTCTCTGATTCTTAATCTAGTTAAATGATCGAATATAGCATTAAAAATCCCTGTATCTTCATTTTAAAAGAATTACAACTATCATACCGATTTTGCGATAGCATTCCTTGCCTCATCCGAGTCTCCGCAGCCTGGTAAATCAACCAATTTCGCACCACTGCTACATACGCCACATTCGGGTAACTTAAGGCACACTCGTTTGACAATGGGCCAAAAGCACTGATCGGTACCTGACTCCTGTGTTTCAACGTAGCTTTCTACTTTCTCTTTGAATTCTTCAAGCTAAAAAAAAAGAATCGAAAAAAGCAAAATACGATGCAAGGAATCAAAGACACCTGATTATTGCTTTTATTTTAGTTTAAAGGTAGAAAAGAGTCAAGTTCTGCAGTCAACTTTCAAATCGGTTATTTTCGTGACAAATAAAATGTTACTGTTGTTACGTTTGATTATGCATTACTTACTTTTGCAGCCCGTATAGGTTTTGTCTGTCCTAGACATTCTGTTAACTCTGTCTTTTTGGAGAGTATGTCAAACTTGTCGATTTCTCCATACAAAGCAACCATCTTACAGTAAGAGTTGTATATACCGGAGTTACGATCGGGTGGTGTTTTTGTAACAACACCGTTTTCATCTGTAAGATCCTTGCAAAGCTTTCTTAATTCATCAAACCATTCCTGGAGTACAAAATCCATTATAGTCTTAACTAGGTTTAAATATGTGTATAACGCTTAGCAGAAGGGTATATCGTATAATCCGGTATTTAACAGATATTGCGTTGTGCATCAACCCTTACGCTCCCTGTCTTCGGATAATGCTAGAAACATGAATTGGAGTCTACTATGTTTTAACTACCCCAACATGTACGGATAGGTCAAGTCGCATGTTCTTGGAAGCCAAACTGTTGCTATACATTAAAAAAAAAACTTAAGAGGTTCATGCAAGGATGCCTGTGACAAAGTTTAGTTAGCATCTATCAATCGATTCACAACTGACCAGGAACGACGAATGTCGGATCATTACCTACATAAAATGGCTGAGATGATTCATCATGCAAGCAATATCAGCATCATGCAAGCAATATCAGCAGCATTTACTTGAAGTACCAATATACTTAATACTAGCTTCACCAAGGAAAACAAATCAATCCAAAGAAATTCAGATTTTAGATAGAACAGCAAATATACATGTTAGAGACATTAGTGCGACTGGATTGGCACTTTTGAGTTCATGTTACAACTGCTAAAGTTCAAACAGGTTTCGGTTAAATCCCATCATGGTATGTGAGGTTTTACAAGACGCATAATAAATACCTCTTCTTTTAGGAATTCAATTTCTGCTTCAAAGAAATCCGTCTCACTCTGGACAACTTCAACGACAGTTGCTGTACAAGATTCCTTTCCTGATGTCGGTAAAACATCTCCCTTATCTAGTATAGCATTCATCAAACTTGACTTTCCCTCTCCAATATTACCAATCACTGCTATCACCACAGGTTTGAACTCCAGCTTCTTTTCTATTTCTGCCAACTCCTTCCTGTAATGTACAAGAAAAACTATCCAAGCAGTGTGACAACACCAATGTGAAGGGCATGAATGAATAACCAGACACTATGATAAGTGAAATAACTATTGCAGACAAGCAAATTCAATATTATCTCCCGTCGAATAGGTTCTTTTGTGAATAAGGGGATAATATTTTGAAAGATACAATAAAAGAGCGATTACTCTGCAGTTACTGAAAGGATCCTAATGAAAGTTACACCGTCCTAAGTGATCTATATTTTTGTTACATGAAGATCAATTACTTTGTTGCGTGGGAATTTATGAATATTAAAACAATGAAATGGCATTAACTCTGTAGTTAATGAAAAGATCCTGATGAAAGCAGAGCATGCACCACTATCCTACAGAGATCTATATTTGTTTTAAATTTCATGAAGATCCATCTATAGACTACTATGTTATGTGGGAATTTATTGATTGTAAAACTATTAAAGGGCAATAACCTTGAAGTTACTGAAGTGGTCCTTACGAAAGTCGCGGGTACACTACTGTCCTATAATGATCTACATTTGTGTTAAGTTAATAATGAAAATCCATCAATAGCTTACTTAGATACAGTCAAATATCCCTATTTTTACCAAATCAAGGGGAAAAACTCTGCTTTTACTCAGACAAAGGGATAATATTACACGTCAGCAAAGGTCATGTGCAAATTAATAATGATAAGGGGTTTGGTGATTCTAGCTAAAATATTTTTGAATTACAAGTGTTTTCAATTTCAGACGGACGGAAGGACGCACGGACTCATGGACGCACGGACGGACGGACGAACAGCCGGACGGGCAACGCCAAGTCTATATCTCTCCACCTTCGGCGGGGGATAACAAGTAAGGTTCATGGATTAACCTTCAAATCTATCAATATATCAATTGTTCTCAACTTACAGGGTATAGGAACTGCGCGTCAAGCATAGGACCTACTGAAACCATATTTACTGCCTTTGGTAAAGCGCGGCGAGGGAGCGAACGCTCTACCTCCTGCTTCTGTACCTCTAGGCTAGTGAAGCGGTAACATCATTTGCAAATACCAGGTATAAAAGGCAGTGGTTCATCAATTTAATAATAAAATAAATAGTTCATCCCACCTTGATTATTAATACTAAACATGCAGACTCAAGTCTTATCTATCACACAATGATATCCGGGTATTTTTTTATTTACCAAACCCTCAAAACACTCAGTCACTTTCAAATTTTGAATATTATTCCAAAAAGTCAGACGTTTTGATCTAAAAAGTTGTTAACACAGACAGACGTTGCCGATACTTTCTCTTTTCACAATTTTTGTTTTCAAACCGGACAACCATTTAACTTTGATTATACAATCCGGAATTTACCTCAGACAGAAAGTAGTTAGGCACGATTCATTAGTTATAAATATCCATATAAACTGATATCGTAATTGGAGTACAATATACCCTGATATATATGTTAAATAATTACACGACATGGCCTAGTTGTGCAGATGAAAATATATATATACAGTGTACAGTAAAACTCCGAAAACCGGACACTCGAAAAACCGGAATCCTCTGAAAATCGGACGATTTTCAAAGTCCCAAGTTTTTCTCTTATAAATTCAATTTAAAAAAGCACTCTGAATACCGGCAACTCTGAATTCTGAAAACCGAACCGTTTTTTCATGGCCATAAAGGAATATTATACATAAACTAGAATGTGTCTGTAGGACACAGGGTGTGCCCCCCACTGGTACATTTGTCACAAATAAGGGGCAATAATTCAAATGTTTGCAATCTTAATGGGGTATAGCCTCAACAAACATTTTATGAAAAGGATTCATTATTCTAGGCCCTGTACTTTTTGACCTATGAGCATCACAAACAAAATCCACTATTTTGGCTATTTCAAGAGCCATAACTCTGTAATAAGAGCTTAGATTCTCAAGAAGAATGCCAAGTGTGCCAGGTCACATCACGTTAAAGACTCCAGCAAGGTTTCCTGAATTTACATCTGATACTTTTTCAGCTAGGCACATAATTAGGTGAAAAGGTACACTTTTTTACTATTTCAGGGGCCATAACTTTAAAAATAGAGGTGTGCAAGTTTATATCATGATAAAGACTTATGCAAGTTTTAAACCATTTATTTTAAATACTTTATGAGCTAGGTGCGTCACAAGGTGAAAATGTACATTTTTGACTATTTCAGGGACCATAACTCTAAAAATAGGGGGCGGACCCAATTGAAAAATAGAAGGTGCGCAAGTTCATATCATGATTAAGACTCATGCAAGGTTTCATGAATCTATATCAAATACTTTTTAAGCTAGGAATGTCACAATGTGAAAATGTGCATTTTTGACTATTTCAGGGGCCATAACTCTAAAAATAGGGGGCGGACCCAATTGAAAAATAGAAGGTGCGCAGGTTCATATCATGATTAAGACTCATGCATGGTTTCATGAATCTATATCAAATACTTTTTGAGCTAGACGTGTCACAAGTTGAAAATGTGCAATTTTAACTATTTCAGGGGCCATAACTCTGAAAATAGGGGGCGGAGCCAAATGAAAAATAGGAGGTGCGCAAGTTTATATGTGCAAATTCTACTAAAGTGAAATAAGTCTTTGAAAACTATGCAATTATAAATACATTTTTTGTACATGAAATGATAAGATTTTTGTAATTTTGAAATGTTTTTTATTCTTTATTTTTATTATTTTGTATGTTTATTCTTCGGGACTGCAAGAAAAGAAAAGCAGAACTTAATTCAACTTATGGAAGAGTTTGAAAAGAATGGAAATAGTGACCGCAAGAGGCAAAAAACCATGTCAAACCAGGATTTGTTAGCTGGATTCATGATGCATCCGGTCGTAAAATAAGTGTTTCAGGACCTTTTATTCAAGAAAGGGCGAGAAAATACGCGTCTGAACTTGATATTGAGGATTCCAATGGCTGGTTAGATAAATTCTTGAAAAGGAACAATATTGTATTTAAAACTATGAGTGGTGAACGTGGAGATGTTAGCAGTAAGGTGGTAGAGGACTGGAAGGAAAAACTCCCAACTGTGTGTGATGGGTATGAACCCCGTGATATTTTCAATATGGATGAAATGGGACTGTTTTATAAAGCTGGTAAAAGAACAACATACACTAAGTCAGGAACAGAGTGCTCAGGGGGTAAACGCGCCAAGGACAGAATAACTGTAGCATTGTGCTGTAGAATAACTGGAGAAAAGTTAAAACTGACACCGAGTCGGAGGATTCAAGTTTGTTCATTAAGTAACGCTAAGGACTATGTAAGTTAACTCCGGGAATTTGCTTGTGACAAGGGTAATGCCAAACTGTTGAACTGTGTCATGGAAATGAATGCTGTGTTAACTGAAATGAACATGGAACGTGTGACTGTTCAGCTAAGCGTTCAGGACTTCTTCAGACCAACATGAAAGATAGAAACCAGATGTATACTGGCATGATTGAAGGACTGTTGCCATGTTTACATTATATAGATCTGTAAAATGATTTCAAATCATCTAAATGAGAAGTGCATTTTTTGTTAATATAGCATAGAAAATCAATTGAAATTGTTAGTAAAGCAGACTAATAAAAAGTTAAACTATTGTGGAACTAAGTTCATTATGTGAAAAAAATGTCTTTTCTTGAATTGTTACATGATCATATTTGAAAGACATAAACATACACATGTAATAAATGTTTAAACTTTTTCAGTTCTTATTAAATAAACTGTCAGTCTCACTCTCAGGGCTTAAACATTGAAAAAAAAGTGCACCCCCATCCGTTTATTTTGTTAAGCCATTCTTGTACCTATCCCTCAACTCCACAATACAAGTATCTATGTGAAAATTTTCATATTGTCATGAACCTCCGAGTAACAACAACTTCCCAACAACAAACACTTATGCCAGCTCCGAGACGTGTTTGTTGTTGGGAGATTCCATTACATTAAAAATGATTCAGTTTTAAAATATAACAGAGAGATACAATGCAGATTATAAAAAGCAACTTAAATGACACTGAACATAATATGGTCAGATGAAACAGAATAACAAACATATATAAACCCTCTCAGATATATATATATATATATCAAAAATAAAGAAAGATACATCCTTATTTGTTTGTTTGTTTGTTTGTTTGTTTTGGGTTTAAAGCCGTTTTTCAACAGTATTTCAGTTATGTAAAGAGCGTCTCAACACAACCAGACAGCCATGCATCACACAGTAGGCCCGCAACAAAAAGAAAAGTAGTGAAAAATATAGCAGACGGGTTGCTTCAAAAATCGAAGAACAGGTACATCTTAATAAATTGCAAAATACAAAAATCGGTAAAGGGTAGATAATAGGGTGGGATGTTGGGCGACTTTGAACAAAGCAAGGAAGAATATTAAATAGGAAAGCCATGCTCCAAAAACGCAGTCTCCCTACACCGCAAACCATAGCATTGTAAACACGCACGTCCACGAGACAAGACACACACATTCACGCATACGCACACACACACAGCAAACAACAGACAAGCAGGAAAAAACAACACAATAGCACCCGCACACCCACCCACACCCACAACCACACACACAGAGCTAACAACAATAGCGGGGCATCGCAAGGGACAGCCAGTGGCAAATAATATGGTAAGAACCTTACCTAATTCGTAGTAAAAGGAGAGGAGGCGTAAATGCAAAGTGGCGATTGAGGTGGGGCGGAGAGGAAAGAAACACAAACAACAATCAAACAAGAGGGCCATGATGGCCCTATATCACTCACCTGAGTCGAGTTGCTTGCTTGAACAAATTTCTTAGCTTAAGCTTTAAAAAATTAGGAAAGTGGGTCAAGGTAAAGATTATGCAAGATTACTTTTGAAATCTGTAAAAAAAATATTACAGTGGTCCAAATCATTTTGCTGTAGCTTAAAAACAAGGAAGTAGGTCAGTAGGTCACATTGACGGTCACTGAAAGTCATTTTTAAGATCGGCATGCAAAACTGTACATGTCATCCAATTTTCGAGGTTGTATCTTAAAAAACAAGAAAGTACATGGTCAATGAAAGTAAATTTTAAGATTGGTGTGCAAAACTGTACCTGTCATCCAAATTTCAAGGCTGTATCTTAAAAAACAAGAAAGTAGGTCAGTAGGTCACATTCATGTCACTGAAAGTCAGTTTTAAGATCGGTGTGCAAAACTGTACATGTCATTCAAATTTCAAAGCTGTACCTTAAAAAACAAGAAAGTAGGGCCAAAAGTAGCAAATTTTGGCCCTTTAAGGGGCCATAACTCTGGAACCCATGACGGGATCGGGACAGTTTTCGAAAGGAACCGATATATTACGCCAATACAAGTTGTGTGCAAGTTTGATAAAAGTTGATTGCAAAATGTGGTCTCTATCGTGTTCACAAGCCAAAAATAGCAAATTTTGGCCCTTTAAGGGGCCATAACTCTAGAATCCATGATGGGATCTGGCCAGTTTTCGAAAGGAATAGAGATATTATGCCAATACAAGTTGTGTGCAAGTTTGATAAAAGTTGATTGCAAAATGTGGTCTCTATCGTGTTCACAAGCCAAAAATAGCAAATTTTGGCCCTTTAAGGGGCCATAACTCTGGAACTCATAATGAAATCTGGCCAGTTTTCGAAAGGAACCGAGATATTATGCCAATACAAGTTGTGTGCAAGTTTGATAAAAGTTGATTGCAAAATGTGGTCTCTATCGTGTTCACAAGCCAAAAATAGCAAATTTTGGCCCTTTAAGGGGCCATAACTCTAGAACCCATGAGGGATCTGGACAGTTTTCGAAAGGAACCGAGATATTACGCCAATACAAGTTGTGTGCAAGTTTGATTAAAATTGAATGCAAAATGTGGTCTCTATTGCGTTCACAAGAAATTGTGGACGGACGACGGACGAAGGGCGATCACAAAAGCTCGACAGGTTAGCTAAAAACATACGTAACATATAATATGAAAAGGACAAAAACAAGTTGAACATAGGGGCACAGCCTTTTAACGGTCAATAACCTACCTAAAGGAAACTGGGGGTTTAAACATGTTTAGTGGATGCGTACCTCGTACTTATCCTTTTTTCAACAAGTTAGGCAAGACAGTGTAAATAAAATAATTCCCACATAGAAAGGCTGTAACATTAGTGACAAAATACCATATTATATAAAGTAAAACATATAAATAGGGTCAATCTAAGGTATAATTACACCAATGTACTCATCAACTTTATTCAAGTCAGAGCATCAGGAGCCTTACTTTTAAGGGCACGACTAGGCGAGCAGCAAAACAAAATTCCACTCCCTGCGTCCGCTTTTTTGTAGGAGAAAAGCATCACGGAGTCTTACACATTATCAGTCATCGCACCATCAAATAGGAAAGCGTAGCTGACTGTATAGGGGTTAAATGTGCTTTACGATATTCGCATTGCATCCTCTTTTGATAAACGGACACACATTTTACAAATATTTGATTAAAATAAGCATTATGATCAATTTAAAGTTTATAAACAACATCCCCATAGTATGCAGGGTGTAAACGACCAAGTTTTAGAAGTGTTTTAAGGTTTGCGTTAAATTTCTCTAAAAGTTCGGACTATCTGTAGTAAACTTTTATTAATGAAAGCATTCCCTAGTTAATGATATCGGTAACCCTGTTGTAATAAATTTTTGGTAATATGAAGACTTCTATCATTAAAATTCTCTATTTTTGAGCAAGATGTTTTAAAACGAATAAGTTGCAAAATATAGTCACCGTATGATGTCGCTCGAGAAACATCCCCACCCAGGTGGTGAAAGTTGACAATTTCAAAGTTGAAATTTTTGTTTCTAAATTACTATTTACAATTGTTAAATGAAAGTCCAAAAATGATGCTTCTAAATCTGAAGTATTTGCCTTGTTAAGTTGCAATTCTTTTGGATAAATGTGTTCCATCATTTCTGAAAAATATAGGTTTTCCATATCTAAAATATCGTCAATGTACCTCGATGTTTCATTAAAAACTTCAATTATGTCTAACTGCGTCTCAGTGGACAAACTGAGCATGAAATCTCGTAAATAACAGTTTAGGAATACATACATCCAATCTTTTACGCGCGGATACTGTCGTATGTTTTCTGCTTTATTGTTAAACATATCTTGCATTTCCTCGATTACCTCCCTGCACCTGGAATAGAAACATATATTGGATAACCTAAAAGGGAAAAGATGCTTCCACCTCATATATAAGATAAAATTTACTTGGCATTTTTACGAATCATCCAATGATCATTAGTGTCAAAATTGTTTCGAAATCTGTTAGCATGTTTTGATAAAAATAGTTTTTAGAGTTTTCACTAAATGAAATGTGATAGCGTCACATTGTGGTCAAGAACTTTGACAAACTGAAATAGCTTGAGCACTCTTGCCAAAGGGTCACTACAGAACCATTCGTATGAAATTATTTCAAATTAAAACCAGAGGTTTAAGAGATGTCGTTTGACGATATTTATCTTTTAGCTCTGTTGGCCACTATGTGCAGTCAAGTGCAACCGTTTGGATACTTTCAAAAGAGCACCAATCACGGACAGTCAAAAATGAATTCAACTTTCGTCTTTTTCGATGAGACGAGTAAATCGTAATGACGTCCATTAAACGGACGGCGAGTGATTACAACAGTTCCACCAAAGCACGTAGTGCTCAGTCAACCTAAAATATTTGAATATTCGAAAACAATCGACAGTGTTTGAATATAACACACTCTTTAACATCTTATGCATATAACTTTAAAACTCTTACCTCTTACATTTTACCTATCTGGAAAAATATGTATATCAATTAACACGTTTTTTTCTGTGTGTATTTATACGTATAAGTTCGGGAAAGCAGAGTAACCTACATGCACATACAGCGCCTGTAACTGAAGAAGGATGGATATCTTGCTTTCTAAACTTAACTCTAAAATTATACAATATAGATAAATTTGTACAAACCTGTTTGCATTGTTGTCAATACTAAACAGCAACTTCTTTGATTCTGACATGTCTCCTTTTCTTTTTCGATCAAATGTTTGCTGACCCAGCTCCGTGCTTAAAGCGAGTCCAGATTGTGGCATTCTCCTTTTACGTTTATCAAGAAGAGCTTTGCCTTTGCTCATGGTCTGAGAGGTCATATTTTTTGTTTCCTCTTTCTTTGTGTCAGTGTTATCTCATGCAAACCATGCACTTTTTACCTCTAGGCATGAATAATTGCGGCAACGGTCAGCAGTCTGAAAAGAAAACTATGTAAAGATCAAATCAGTTAATGCCCTGGGAAAATTGTGACATTTTGTGTGGTGAAATTTGTCAACAACCAGACGACTTTTTTTAAAAAAGACAAAATCCACAGAATTTCACAAGATAAAATATGTCGAAAAAGCTACTGCTGGAAAGAGAACAATCTCTGCTACCTATATATACGCGTGAAAGTATAGAAAAAATATCTAGAAAAATCAAAGAAATCAATTTCAGGACTGTTAGATGCACGACTGTGTTATCATACATAGAATTTAACATAGATAGCTTACTTTTCCATTGCACTGATATAACATAGACAGGATTAGGATTGACAAACGATGTTCACTCAAACATTTCACTCTATAAACATTGTTTCCCTTGTGTAAAGAGGGCTTAGGGTAAGTCTCTACATTACGGTTAACAAGTATATATCACGTGTTTGACACTTATC
>NW_026462967.1:0-65125 GCF_021730395.1 Mercenaria mercenaria | reverse complement strand
AATCGAAACAAGTTAAATATGGTATACGCATACAACAATGTGATTTAAACCAGTAAAAAAACTATTAGGTTATTTTATATTGTTCTGTACAATACGGAGATATATTTGGACTCGTACCGAGCTGAGAAAACCGTTAGGCGAGTCCAATATTGTTTTTCCAACTGGGACGAGTCCAAATATATCTCCGTATTGTGCAAAAAAATGTTAAATAACTTTTTTATTCTATATCAGTTTTAGTTTAGTTTAAATTAAAAATGATTCACTCAATATTGTATTTCAACCTCCAGCTTTGCATGAGTGCAAATATATATTATACAGACGCATAATCAAACTCTGTACATAGAGCGCCTACTGTTACATGTTTAAAGTTCCACTCTGCGGCGAACTTTGCATTGCAAATTCGTCCGATGTGAATTGTCTAGCGTTGTCTGTTTTGATTTCCACGGGCGCACCTAGTCGGCTAAAGTGTACTTTAAGCCTCCTAATGACGGTTTTACTTGAGATCGTCGGTAAATGGTCAATTTCGATGTGGTGACTGAATGCATCTACTAGGACCATGCATTGTTCGTCGTTAAATGTGAAAAAGTCGCACGCGACATTTTGCCATGGAAGCTCAGGAAAATCGTGTGGCAACAACGGTTCCTTGCTATTGGCTGCACGATATTTTACGCATATTGGGCATGCAAGCACGTGCTCTGTTATTTGTTTTGTTATGCCTGGCCAAAAGCGGATATCACGTGCACGGTCGACCGATTTCTGGCAACCGAGATGATTCATGTTACATGTTGAATATTCATGTATTGCGCATGCGTAATGATGTTTATAATTCTGGCGCACTTCCCTCTATATAGAAGCTTTAGTCTGATAATACATGCGGTACAAGTAACACGTGTTGTGTTTTATATATTCATAAATTGGGTCTGTCGATACCAAAACATGGTGACAGAACTAGGATAAAAACATTTTCATTCATTCATAATTCATTATACACATTTAGTGAAAAAGATGGATTTAAAAGGTGTACCTTATCCAACCATGGACTGGGAATCGAGCAACTTACCAGACGCATGGAATAAATTAATGTTTGACGGTCCCCTCAAGGGAAGTACCGGAAAAGAACAATGTGCATACATTTTACTTTGGATTGGAGACAGAGGAAGAACAATACACACCTCGTGGAATTTAACTGACGAACAAAACAAAGTAGCTAAAACAATATTTACAAAATGCAAAGAGTTCTGTGAACCCAAGGCCAATCCCGTCATTGCACGTTACAAATTTTACCGTGAAACACAGAGCAGCGAGCCAATAGATGAATACATAGCAAGATTAACCATAATCGCGAAATACTGTGATATTGGCACGATAGACCACACGGACGAAATGATCCGAGATAGGATTGTATTCGGATGCTCCTCTGAAAAAGTCAGAGAGAAACTGCTCGCGAAGGGCAAGGACTTGACAAAAGAAGATACTATACAAATTGTACAATCATACGAGTTCAACAGAAAACAACTACAGGAAATGAAAAAGAAAGAAAACGAATTGGACGTTGTCTGGGTTCGTAAGCAGAAACCCATTGGAAAACGGTCCGAGCCCCAGTACGGAAGTCAGAGCAACACTGGATGGAGACGAAGGAAAAAGCCCGAGAAACGTGAACATCCCGACGACCAGTGCTCCAGGTGTGAGGAAAAGAAACACAAGAGGCGAGAAGACTGTGAAGCTTGGGGACAAAATTGCAACAAGTGTTCTAAATACAATCACTTTGCAAAAATGTGCAAAACATACATCAAACATGTAAATTACGTTGAAAATGAGGAATATTGTGAAAGTGACTCGAGTGATTCGGAATTTTTCGTACACACTGTAAGTAGACTTTCTTCTCGACCTGACAATGCTGTTGTTCAAATTTCTGTTGGCAAAAACGATACCAAAATCAAAGCTAAGATTGATACAGGCAGCCAAGTAAATATTCTCCCTTCCCAATTATTCCAACAAACTGACCTTCATTATCCCTTGTCACCCTCTGACTCCAAATTGACCTCTTACACAGGAAACCAGCTAACCGTTCTAGGGAAAGTACGGATGCAGTCTTCATACAAAGAAACACGTACGCATGCTGAGTTCTACATAGTTGATCAGGTCAAGGCCCCCGCACTAATAAATTTCCAGACTGCGTCTGAGTTAAGGTTAATAAAACTAATCTTTTCAAATGAGAAACAGAGCCCAGACAAATCTGCTATTTTGTCTGAATTCAATGACGTATTTCAAGGGATTGGGACCTTTCAGGGGAAATGCTCAATTGAGCTCAAGGAAAATGCCAACCCCATTGTGTGCCCCGTTAGGAAAATCCCATTTGCACTACAAGATAAACTTAAAGACGAACTACAGTCAATGGAAAGTCAAGGTATTATTTGCAAGGTTACAGAGCCCACTGACTGGGTGAACGCATTAGTCTGCGTCTGATAAACTCCGCCTTTGTAAAGACCCCAAACTGTTGAATGACTCTATAAAAAGACCTTACTACCCCATGTGTACATTGACAGATATAACATCAAAATTACACGGCGCAAAATACTTCAGCGTGCTAGATGCCACAAAATGCTATTACTCGTGTCAGTTGTCAGAGAAATCATCGCTTCTCACAACTTTCGCAACGCCATTCGGTAGATACAAATACAATAGATTGCCAATGGGACTCCGTTCATCCCAAGATATTTTCAATAGGAAAATGGATGAAATACTAGAGGGACTATCGGGCGTTGCATCCATCGTTGACGATGTCCTCTGCTGGGGAAACTCCAAAGCAGAACACGATGCAAATTTACGACGTCTGCACATACGAGCGCGTGAAAAAGGGTTAAAGTTCAATCCAGAAAAACTTGTTATCGGTCAAACCGAAGTAACATATTTCGGTCACGTGAGCAGCGATAAGGGCATGACCGCAGACAAAGATAAGATCGCAGCGATCATAAACATGAAAACTCCAGAATCGCGACAAGAGCTGAAGTTTTTCTCGGATTAGTTACATACTTGAGTCAGTATGCGAAAAGTCTATCTGACGTAACGAGTCCCTTACGTGCATTACTCAAAAAAGACGTAGACTATGTTTGGGGCGACGAACAAACGAAATCGTTTAACCTAGTTAAACAAGTGATTACACAAGCACCTGTTCTAAGGTACTTTGATCCTACAAAACCAGTCACACTCCAGGTTGACAGCTCATCCAGGGGCGTACGTTCAGTATGCCTTCAGGAGGGTCAACCGATCGCATATGCGTCAAAAACCCTGTCTGCAAACCAGGTGTCCTGGAGCCAGATCGAAAAAGAAGCTACAGCCATTTTGTTCGGTTGCCTTAAATAAAAACAATACATATATGGTAAACGCACCACCGTTGAAAGTGATTGCAAGCCGGTCGTTTCTATTTTCAAAAAACAACTTAGTGCATCACTATAATGACTACAGAGAATACTCATGCAATTACAACCCTTCGATATAGAAGTGGTACATAAGAAAGGCTCGAACATCCCTACAGGTGACGCCCTGTCGAGAATTTATGAACCGGAAACGTACCCGGAAATGTTCGCGGATATGGATGTCCAAGAACATACCGTAAAATCACTCCCAATAAGTGAAGACAGAGTAGCTAAAATCCGTTCTGAAACTGAAACTGACGCACAGTTACAAGCAGTAAAGAAGGATGGCCTAATGAACGCAGCACGTGCAGCATTGACGCGCAGGATTATTGGAACCATAGGGACGAGTTAGCCGTTGAAGATGGCATAATACTTAGAGGTTCAAAAATAGTGATTCCGAAATCACAACAATCGGATATGATAAACGCAGTCCACATGAATATTCAACATGTAACAGCTACTTCATCCTATTTACATTCGAAACATTTCCGCGCGTTTCGGGCTTTATCGTTTGTTTAACATGTGACTGTTGAACCGTCCAAATACGGAAAAATACAGGCTTTTTGTACGCACGTGCGTCCAATATGGGAATATATTGTACGATCACGTGTTGCAAATAAACGTTCACGATTGGATATTTTTGAAATTATACGTAAACTTCACCCGTAACTTAAAATGCATTAATGAAGACCCATTTAGTTCATTTTTAAAATAAGGTAACAGCTAAAATGTACCAAATCGAAGATGTTATGTAGTATTTAATAGTATCTTGATCATTTGATTAAGGGAAGTGTATCCAGGCCCAGGTCAGCGACGTCCCAATGACGCCAAAATTTATTTCCGATATTTTAATCATTTTCTTCAAACTATAAACGCATCTTTTTTATGAAAGAAAAACAGAATAACTTTTAAAGAAATAGAATATATGTTTATATTGAGATATTAATATGTGTTCGCACGTACATGTATGTAGTTTAGTGACGCATGCAAAATGAAGACGTTTTTAGTTAGATTCTCCTGAAATATAAATTGGAGTATTTACGCCTTTACAAGTTATCAAAAGCATAGCCGATAATTGCACAACTGAAATAGTTAGTGTTCAATATCTGTTTAATTTTTGAATTATTCATACTTTTTTGTCAGTGTTTTCCCAAGCGTTTTGCCAGCAGAGCCTTGTTACCGCCTAAACAGTTCCCCTAAGCCACATATTTCTATCCGTACCTTCAACCAGTGAAAGATTCTTATATTATTTAGGACGAATATATAACTGGTTGGTGTTACATTTTAGGTTAGATTTACGTTACTTTTCATGTGATATCATCTCATGATGTCGAACACATATAAGAAAGCATTAAGCATAGTAATTTTAGAGAAACGTGTTCACATGCAAAACAATACAAACTGTATCATTTTATGCAACGTAAAAATATTTTCAAAATATGATTAAACATAAAATTGAATGAGCATATCAATTTTTGAATATTTGCCAAAAATATTTGAAAGTATTATTTGACAAAACTGGAGTTTATAAATGTGATAACAAGTACCGAACGTTAGATCGAACCTTAGACCTCCCCATAACATTGTAAGTACATGTCTGGGATGCTCTAACCAACTGAGCTATCTGACACTGACTGACCACATTTAAGAATAAAAAAATATGATATTTTGTTTTAATTTCTAAGTAAGCTAGGAGATTGTCACACAGATTTGTATCATGGAATAACCACATTAAATCAAGAAGAACTTACAAACATCATTTCCATTCAGATGTCATACTGCCTTGTGTATTTGAACTTAATATAAATTAAAATCTCCTTCTGTTAATCAAGGACTTTGATGAAATGATTTGAAGCATACAATGTCCCATACAAAAGTAACAGTCACTCAAACACGTGTTTACGAAACGACACTGTATCGGCAATAATGCTGTCACAACCTCGACTAGTTTTAATCGTTAAAATATGTGACATTTCACATTTATTAGGCTATGTTTGTATTTTGTTGCAAGATGCAAAAAAGCAAAATAAATAATAACAAGAGCTGTTCGTAAGACAGCCAATGCTCGACTATTATTGTCCCAGAAGCAGAAAAATATTACCCTAAATGTTAAAATATCTATAAAATTTCAATCCAGTATCTGCATTAGTTTTGGGGATAGTAACATGCACGCAAAAAACGTCTAAAAGGGGATATAATTTGCCCAAACTACATGTCAGAGTTATGGGACATGACCCAGTGAGGTTGGTAGTTGAACTAGAAAAAGAAAAAGTTTCAACTCTATATACCTTTTGGTAATAGCTGTATGTACTTGCACGCAAAACTTTAAACAGGATTTTCTAAGTGCAAAAGGGGGGCATAATTATGCCAAAATGCAGGTAAGAGTTATGGAACGTAATGTTATCAACTAGTTTTATTATCCCGAAGACACATGCGAAGTTTCAATTCAATATCTGCACTAGTTCTGGAGATAACTTGCATATAAAACTTTAACCAGGATTTTCTAAGTCCAAAAGGGGGCATAATTTGTTATGGAGCTTGACCCAGTGAGGTTGGTAATTGACCTAGAAAAAGAAAAAATATAAGTTTCAAAGCTATATGCCTTTAAAAGATAGCTGTGTTTACTTGCATGCAAAACTTTAACTAAGGTGTGACACCGACGCCGACGATAGGGAAAGTAGACTAACTAGACTATTCGAGCTAAAAATTGTCCATTTCAGCAAAAAAAAAAAAAAAAAAAAAAAAACCACCAAAAAAAACAGTGATTATGTCTCTGCATTATTCAAAACAGTTGTTTTATTTCTTTACGTAATTGTTACGTGTAGTGTTTTGTCGTCTTTTAAGTCATCATTAAAAGTTTATTTTCACGTACTTGACCTAAAATCATAGAAAAGATGATTAAACCTCCAGATATCACATTTTATACGTTTTTGACCTAGATGTTTTAAATTCATAGATGGATATTCACACATATAGGCATAAACACTCCCTAAACAAAACAAAGCTGCCAAGTGACATGCAACCACTACATCAATGATCAAAGAAAATACTATTCTT
Organism: Mercenaria mercenaria; assembly: GCF_021730395.1. NCBI lineage: Eukaryota > Metazoa > Mollusca > Bivalvia > Venerida > Veneridae > Mercenaria > Mercenaria mercenaria. The sequence continues at coordinate 58,652 of NW_026462967.1, read as the reverse complement.
AATTAGTGTTCAAATCAGTTATCATATATTTTGTCGTTTCATAGGATAACTAAAACAAACACGGTATGACATAAAATTACACTGAATGATTTTCAATCGATTTTAAAGACATAACCAGGAAGAATTTTGATGCAATTCGATTCGATCATATTAACCTTTACTTGCCACAAAGAGTAATGAAATCTAATGCATTAACACAGTCAGACAAAAATGTTAAAAGAGTAAAACAAAATATAGTGCTGCCTTTTTACCTCTGGCGTCACCGTTACATTAATCTTGCGCTCTTATAACCAACATCTGTGTAAATATGTAAAAAATCTACGAGAAGTAAAATACGAGGTATTGCCTATCTGACCTTAAAAGCCACTGTATAGTTTTAACACTGCATGGATATAACCGAAAGCTGCGTTCTGCTTATTAACATTTGTGCTTTGAATTGAAACTCCTTCAAAGGTTGAAACAATGTAGAGCGGACATTAATCACTGCCTATCATCAGACAACTGGCACGGCCGAAACTCGCATTATATACGCACCTCATAATGTTAAATATCTGAACCAAGTCACTTAAAATAGTCAGTGGACAAAACTATATAGAGCGAAAACAATACGGACAGACGGACGATTGGACCAAAACATGTCCCCAGCAGATATATAGGAATGATGCTAATTACAATAAAAATAAAAGCGATGATATCAGTTCTTCAAAAGTCGAACATTCAACAGGCAATAATCTTCAGTCAAATAAATAAAAAGAAAACAAAATAGAAAAGCGCTCACACGAAATGTAAATAGTTATTGAAAATAATTGGAATTCAGACACATGAACATAACGGTAAATGTGGCTGAAAAAAAAAACAAACAGATCCACGTTTGAAGAACAAGAAACCCTTTAGCAATGAATATATAGACATACACACACAAATATAGGAAAAATAAAAAACATTGTTATAACTAGGTTAAAACTGTCCAGTAACCTTGAATGTATTAGGAGAAATATGATTCTGTCATTTGCAAACTTGTATATAAATGTTGGCCTTTAGACAACGGTTAACATACGAAAATAAAGAGCTCATGCTTTCAAAGATTACCATCTTGAAATTAAATACACTAACCTAACATTGAGTGGGCCTATTGTAAAGAGGATATTTGTTTGTTTCAGTGCAAGATCGAAATTTATTTTACCAAGTGAACAATTTAATGCAATATTTTCATGAGTGTAAATTATGGTGTTCACGAAGGAAATATATTCCGCTCTTACACTGAAACAAACAAATTTTCTATTTACTTGTATTTTTAATGCTTTTAACCAAACTACATCCAGTTTGTCTGCGCAACGCCACGTGCTTCGCATCATGGCGTCATAATTTCAATACATCAGGATATCTTTGTAGAAAAACTGTAACTAGTTCTATTAGGTTTCCTGATTTCTGCTACACTTTGTTATGATAGAATGTATATATTTATGACCCAATTCATTTATATCTTTACTGAAGTATATTTTGCATGTTATGAATCAGTGAAGATATCAATTTTATTTCACTGATAAATTTCAGTATTTCACTGAAAAGCATAAAATAATAAGTTATACTTGTTATATTATCTACTTCTTTATACCATGTTTTGTAGCTTTAGTGACTGACTTTTTTACTTCTAATCAAAGCCCTGTTATCATATCTTCGTTCAGTCTGAGTGCGTCATCTGCCATCGAATTCAATAGTCTCAACAACACTGTAACAGATACGCCATACGAAAAACTTATAATAGAACCAAGTAAAGGCATTCCGAATTTAACGGAATTTTCAGCAGCTTCGTCAATTGTAATGGTCGCGACAATTTGCGCTATATTTTGACAATATTTGTCTTGTATCAATTTTGCGTATTTCGGGCTGTGTTGCAGTAAAGCAAATTCTGTAAGTCCAAACTGCCGCTTGTATTCTTCAGTTTCCTCCAATATTATAGCTGTATCAATAGCTGCTGCACCCAGTCCTGGTATAGGAATCGCGCCACCTAGCGCAGAAGCGACAGAAATGACAAAGATTCTTTTTCGGAGAGCAGCCTTTTTGGCCATTATAACTTTCTTAGTCATAACTGTTAGAGAGAGTGCAAAGGCTTCTCGTTTTCTTTCAGGCAGTGTTTTCAGTAATGTATCAACGAGGCTCCCAAATTCATACTTTGCAATTTCGTAATTATCGATCAGAAAAACGGTAGGATCTTCAAATTTAGCAGTCTTCAGTTTTGTAATGCAGTCTTTACGAATTTCGGCAACAATATCCCTTTCATGCCTATTTGGATCGATCTGCTGCGCCTTAGCAACTTGAACTTCCATTTGTGTGTGGATAAAGTAGAATGTCTTTTTTCGTTTTCTAACCTCATTTGCCAACCACAGATCATTTTCAGTGAACCTCCCAGATGAAAGTATGAGAAAAAAGTCGTATTTCTCAAAATCTAATGCTTTCAAGTAGTTGTTCTGGAGACAGTTGGGTGTTCCTACTCCCGGCATATCCCAAAATACAAGACTTTTATTTAGGGGATGTGTATAACCCAGGCGTTCCGTTGTTGTTTCAGTTACACCAACTTCAGCAAATCCTTTTTGTCCCTTTCTTACGCCGCCAAATGCATTAATGAAACTTGATTTACCGACCCCTGCGTTTCCAGTAACGGCAATATGTAATGGAATATGTCTCCACTTATTATTACTAGCTTGTAAATACTCTTTTAACTTTGAACTGCCACCCTGTGCTGCATCTTTCATTCGTTTGAATTCATCGGAAGACAAACCTGGTTCAGATTTGACATCTCTGAAGGAAGAGGATGAGAGTTAAACCTAGTCAATATCAAAGCAAAATCGAATAATATTTGATTAATAAATACAAACTGGATTGACTTCAATCATTTTTTGTGTTTGTGTTACCGCTTTAGTACGAGCCTACATTCCGACAAGATTCCAGACACCAGAAGTCAATGAATAAAAAGGTTTAGCAATATAGTGTTTCTTTCTTTTATATTTCACCCATACTCAAGGACGCTAGATACACACCCGTTAACCAGTTGCGAGCAAAACAGTTCGTGGCGGGCAAAACAGTTCTCCAATATTTTTGCCGGCATTGCTTTTTTTTTTTAAATTTTGGAACCACGTTTAATGCCCGTTTATTTGGCACAATATATTTACGTTACATTTCAATAATATACAACAAATATCTTGTTCTATTTTTAACATGTACATATAGTAGTTGTTTGCCATTTTAAGAAAACGTAGATGTTAGAAATAACAATATGTCGATAGGTTAGTAAAACTGAGAGAAAAAACACATGAAAGAAAAAAAGGTAAGAAGACTACCGTGGTATGTATATTTTGTTGTTTATAGTAAGGGGCGGAAACATTTCCAATCGTTATTGAAAATATCAAGACGATCGTTACGGAACGCTGTATATTTTTCTAGTTTTAATCAGTTTATCAGCTTTTGTGTGAATTCAGTAATTTCTGGTACTATTTTCTTTTTTTTACATTTGTATACTGTATAAAGTGTTTTGAGAGCATGAAAATATATGAGGTAACCTTGTTTTTTGAGTGAAAGAATGTCAGGTCAGGAACTTATTCTGTTGTACCTGGATATCACAATCTTTCAACCATTTGAAAGTTTGGTTCCAAAATTTCTGAATCTTTGAACAGTTCCAGAACAAGTGTTCCATACTTTCAAAAGTCACACAGGCTCGATTCTGTTATATTGCATTTAAATTGTTTGTTGCAATATTTCTGTGAAGAAAATTAGAATGGAAGTTTGTTATCTTTGCAACAAGTAACAGAAATTTTTAATATATCTTTCCAACAGAACTGGTTTTCCGGAAAACTAATTTTTTTTTAATTTTTCTTTTTGAATTTCAGTTAGGTTTTTATTCAAGTACCAGGATTTTGTTGTTTCTAATAATTTATAAAAGTTTATTTCATCTGGTTATCGTTTATATCAATTGTTCCTAATTTCATTTTCCATTTTTTTTTGGAATTGATGCAATTAATCTATGATAGTTTAAAAATTCTGAGTTAGGTATATGGTATTCGATTTTTAGCTCACCTGTCACATAGTGACAAGGTGAGCTTTTGTGATCACCCTTCGTCCGTCGTCCGTCCGTCAGTCCGTGCGTCCATGCAACCGTCCGTCCGTCAACAATTTCTTGTCTGCACGATAGTGGTTTTATTTATGATTTTATTTTAACCAAACTTGTATACAACTTGTATCACCATAAGATCTCGGTTCCTTTCTTGAACTGGCCATATCTCATTATGGGTTCCAGAGTCATGGCCCCTGAAAGGGCCAAAATTAGTTATTTTGACCTTGTCTGCACAATAGCAGCTTCATTTATGATTTGATTTTTCAAAAACTTGCACACAACTTGTATCAACATAAAATCTTGGTTCTTTTTTTTTTGAACTGGCCAGATCCCATTATGGATTCCAGAGTTATGGCCCAGAAAGGGCCAGAATTGGCTATTTTGACTCTGTCTGCACAATGGCAGCTTCATTAATGATTTGAATTTAATCAACTTGCACAAAACTAGTGTCACCGTAAGATCTTGATTCCTTTTTATACGCCTTAAGGGACGTATAATGTTATCGCCTTAGTGTCCGTCTGTCTGTCTGTATGTCGGTTAGCAATTTCCCTTCTGCTCTGTAACTCTTGAACCCCTTGAAGGATTTCTAAGAAACCTGACACAAATGTTCACCTCATCTAAACGATGTGCAGATCGCATGTTTCGGATGGCTCACTTCAAGATCAATGTCACACTTGGGGTCAAAGGTCATATGACTTTGTTTTGTGTGTATATTGCTCATTTGCGTTGCATTGCAGTGCACTTGTTTTTATTTGGCAACTCCTTCTTTTGTTCACTTACAATACTTTTTTTCCTTTTATGTTACTATAAATAGCTTATTTAGTAACTTTTTTATTACTGGCCGTAGGGAAAACCCGAGACCACTTTTTTGTGGTACAACATGGATGGTACCTCCAATTTTTAGGTGTATTTTGACATATCTGTGCCTTGTAAGATTTTTTTTTCATTTTGGTTAAAGCAATGGTACTCAGGTGAGCGATATAGGGCCATCATGGCCCTCTTGTTAATTTATCAAATGTTTTGAACTGTTTAGTTTCCATGTCGTAGATATCTTTAATATAAACTATGTTTTTCTTTATCCATAAAGGAAAATCCATTGTTGATTTATTATTTTTAATGAGCGAATTATTCCATATTATTTTTGCATGCTATATTTTGTGGATTTTCGTTGAAATTAGTTTTGCTCCGTGAAATAAGGATATCTTTTAACGAATGTATTTTCCAATTTTAAAATATCTTTTTCATTTAAGTCACATTTAAATAGATTCATCTCAGATACTTTTTTCAATCTCTTGTTTGTTATTTCTTCCCACTTTCCATTATTGAAATTGCTTTTTATCCAGCTAGCTTTGTAGCTAGGCAGATTACTGTAACAATACTGCATTTGGTGATGCAAGCATGAAATTTGGCATGTGTACGCGTCAGAGCCTACTTTTTTCAAAAAGCCCGTTAGCCACTTGAAAATTCAAAATGGCGGCCATTTCTCAAGAAGGCCGCCACAGGGAGTTGATTTTTGACTTGAACAGATCTATACAGAGTTTATTTTTGTCAATTTTGAGAAAAAATCTCTTAAGATGTTTTGAGTGTGCAAAACATAATTCTGATGCACAAAAGACTGGTTTCATAATCCAATATGGCGCCTTTTTTCAAGACGGCCGCCGATTCATGTAAAAAGTACTAATTTGCCATTAATACTGACGTTCCTAGTTAAATTAAATTCACTTTTATGGACAAATAACATATTTAGAGTGTTGAAGGACAGTGTTTGTCTCGCCTGCGACTTTTGGAACTGACGGCGGACCAAGGCGTTGCTTTTCCGACGGCGACGGTGATGACGACGGCGGCGGTGGAGTCAACGTTAAGCTTATATGCCAAGTCTTTTTCTCAGAAACTACTCTGTTTATTGGGTTGAAACTTCACACACACTTTGTAATCATTAGGCGCTGTACCAAGACAAGTTCCAAAACTCTGACATACATTTTAACAATATTATCTCCCTTTAAACTTAGAATTTTTCAACGTTAAGTCTTCGTATTAAGTATTTTTCTCAGAAACTACTAGGTTTATTGAGTTTAAACTTCACACATGCCTTCACGGTCATTAGGCACTGTACAAAGCCAAGTTCCATAACTCTGACACGAATTTTAACAAAATTATCCCCCTTTTAAAATTAGAAATTTCAACGTTAAGTTTTCGTGTCTCTACATGGAATGTTTTACAATTATGTCCCTTTATGGCCGTCACTGCTTGATTAGAACTTGTGGTCAAACTTTATATAAGGCAGACATTTTTAAAATTAAAGTGTATGTAACAATACACGTAGACACATCAATTTTGAGAAACAAAACACTGCTTTGTGTCATAGGCGAAACAATGCAGATCTACTGTACTTGTTTCTTCTGGAAGGAATGTCTCAAGTCTTTATATTTTGGCAGATTAGTTGTCACATTTGCAGCTGTATAGATCTGTACACGGGAGTCCAAAGCGATTACATTTACACTTACCACAACATTCTGTTTAACATGCATTTGGTCAGTTATTTACAGCTATTTGCATCCGGTGGAATGTTGTCCAGTGTATCTGCCAAAAGTCACCATGTTTTCCCCCCATCCCTATTCAGCAGGATTCTCGACTTCCATTTGGCAAAACAGTGCCTGTCCCCATATGCAACCAGCTTGGTATGCAGCACACTTTGTGTGTTCGGCAAGGACTGCTTGAGTTGGGGAAATAGCATCTCATGACCTCTGTTTTGGGGCAAACATGTCCAGTGTGACACCATACATAAAGATGACAAACTTTTCAAGAACCATTTTGTCCTCATTAGTTATCACTTGCCGATATACATCTAGGTTCTTAAAGACATCTGTCACTTCCCGACTAACATTCCAAGTTTGACAAACAACCTTTTTACCCTTTCCCCTGAATCTGACACTACCGATTGACATGGCCGATTGATTGAATGACTTCATGTATGGGAATCCATCTCGTCTGAAGGCTACCTAAAGATGTTCAATGTCATGATCTTCCAGCTCAGAAAATTCATGAAAAGTGATGACTATAATCTGTGTCTGTATCTTTAATAACAAGCTGTTTATGACCCTGCACAACAGCATGTCTTTCATGCATAAAAATCCGTGTATCGGCTTCCTCATGATTGCATTGTGTCAGACCTTAAAGACTGATTTCCAGATTGCTTACAGCATTTTTCTTCTCCGGTCACAATTACAACAGTTCGGCAATGTAGTCTGAAGTGTGAACAAAATGAGGTCATGGCGTTAGAAAGAGGGTTACTAGCACTGAAAAATCCCACCTAACTGTTGCAGTTTCTTGAGGGATAATGATAACAAGACTGATCTTTTTTTTTTTTTTGGCCGACAGACATGTTGAAATGCACACACAAATAACTGTAATTTTGACCAGAGAGGAAAAGACTGTATGCAATCAGGAAATCAGTCTTAAAGGTCTGACGCCATGCAGTCATGAGAAACTCGATACATGGATGTTTATGCATGCAAGACAAGCCCTTGCCGAACACACATAGCGTGCTGCATACCAAGCTGATTGCATATGGGGACAGGCATTGTTTTGCCAAATGGAAGTCGAGAACCCTGCTGAATGGAGATAGGCGAAACAAGGTGACCTTTGGCAGATACAATGGACAACGATTCCACCAGTTGCAGATAGCTGTAAAGAACTGACCAAATGTGTATGTGAAACAAAATGTTGTGGTAGGTGTAAATGCTATCGTTTTGGACTCCCGTGTACAGATCTATACAGCTACAAATGTGACAACTAATTGGCTAAAATATAAAGTCTTGAGACATGCCTTTGAAAGGAAACAAGTACAGTAGATCTGCACTGTTTCACCTATGACACAAAGCAGGTCTTTTGTTTATCAAATTGATGTGTCTACGTGGATTGCTATATACACTTTAATTTTAAAAATGTCCGCATTATATAAAGTTGGACCACAAGTTCTAATCAAGCAGTGACGGCCATAAAGGGACACAATTAAACGATATTCCATGTAGAGACACAAAAACTTAACGTTACAATTTCTAATTTTAAAAGGGGGATAATTTTGTTAACATTCATGTCAGAGGAACTTGGCTTTGTACAATGCCTAATGACCATAAAGGCATGTGTGAAGTTTCAACCCAATAAACCTAGTAGTTTTTGAGAAAAAGCCTTAAAACGAAGACAAGACTTAACGTTGAAAATTCTAAGTTAAAAAGGGAGATAATTTTGTAAAAAACTATGTCAGAGTTATGAAACTTGGCCTGGTACAGCGCCTAATGACCACAAAGGCATGTGTGAAGTTTCTACCCAATAAACTAAAGAAAAAAGATATCGTTTCCTCAAAATTGACAAAAAAAGAACTCGGTTTAGGTCTGTTCAACATCTGTGGCGGCCATCTTGAAAAATGGCCGCCTTTTTGAATTTTCAAGTAGCTAACGGGCTTTTTGAAACAAGTAGGCTCAGACGAGTACACATGCCAAATTTCATGCTTGCATCACCAAATGCAGTATTTCCCGAATAAGTGACTTAATCAGCCCAGCTATTAATAGGAATAAAAATATATTGGAATGTCTACCATGTTTATACCTCCACTGTCATAATCCTGTATTAAGATATCTCTTTTGTTTTTATCTTTTTTGGAATTCCAAATAAATTCATAAATATTCTGTGTCAGTATTTTGATTATTTTTTTTCAAATGGGTTTGGAAGTACTGAAAATAGGTATGTTAATTTGGAAAGGGTTAACGATTTTAGTATTGAAACATTTCCTATTGTTGTTAAACGATTTGATTTCTATTTCCGTATATCGGTGTGGAATTGATTTATCCTTGATTCGTAATTCAGTTCTGTTATTTTCTTCGTATTTGAATGGAAAACTATACCGAAAGTTTTTGCTTCTTCTGAAGTCCAAGTTATCTTCTCATTTTTTTACAGTAAATCAAATCATGTTGTTTTCTCACTGAGCCTATTCTGAGTATTGTACATTTATCATAGCTGAGTTTAAGGCCTGAGATATAGGAAAATTCATCAAAGATATTTATCATTTCGTTGAAACTTTCACAGGAACCGTCGAGTAGTATAGTATAGTCATCTGCAAACATACTAGTTTTAACTTCTATATCGAGCATTTTGATACCTTTGATATTCTGATTTTCTCGAATGGCTATTGATAGTTATTCTATCGCTAAAATAAAACTGTAACGGGATAAAGGGAATCCTTGACGAACTCCTCGTCTAAGGTAAAACATATCTGATAAAAATCCGATATACAAAACACAGCTTGATGGCTTATTATAAAACAATTTAACCCAATACTTAAAAGTTGGGCCAAAATTAAATAGGTCTAATGTTTTCTGTATAAAGTTGTAGTTAAGGCTGTCAGAAGCTTTCTCGAAGTCTGCAAAGAAAAGAAGTACAGATGAATCGTTCTGTTCAGAGTATTCAATAACATCATATAAGAGTCTTATATTTTCTTCTATATATCTACCTTTAATAAAGCCAGTCTGGCTATTGTCAATCAATTTATCTAAAATCTTTTTTATTCTATTTGCGACTACTTTGGTTACGATTTTGTAGTCTACATTTATTAAACTTATTGGTCTCCAATTTGGAAGGAAAGATAAATCCTTACTTGGTTCAGGTAGCAAAAAAAAAAAACAAAGAAAAATATCAAACAGGGAATGCCACGCACCAAAAACGTAGCCTCCTCAAAACGAAACCCCCAGCACGCAGACGCGTGCACCACACACACACACACACACACACATACACACCCAAAGCCAACACATAAGGACAAAACGAACAACACACACGCACACAAAGCCAACACATAAGACGAAACGAACAAACAAAGGAACACAGTTGGGCACCGCCTTGTAACGGTCAGTGGCAAAAACACCACTGAGGAGACTAAACCGGTTTATGGTGCACCTAACCTCACTCTTACCCCCACCATGTTCCAAAGACAGTTATTTAACTCTGTGCATGAAGCTGGCTAAGGAAACCTATTTCAAAAGAATAATTAAATGAATTTATTAAGTCCATGTTTATCTCATTCCAAAATATCTTATAAAATTCTATATTTATTCCATCAGATCCTGGGCTTTTTCCATTTTTCATATCTTTTATTGCTATCTTACATTCTTCCTCAGTAATTTTCCTTCCATATAATTGGCTTTCATTTTCTTCCAATTTTGGTATTTTAGTTTCATCGTAAAAGTTATACATTGATTCTGTTTGTTCATTTTCCTTATAGAGGCTTTCGTAATACCATTTTTGTTCTTTCAAAATTTCATTTTGGTTTGTTATTATCGTGTCATTTATATTAAGGTGTTTTATAATTCTATTTTCTGCGCTTTTTGTTTCTAAATTTTTAAGATACTTGATATTTCGTTCCGAGTTATCTATTTTATAACTTTTAATTCTTGTAATGCTGCCGTTAATTTTGTGATCATAATACTCTTCGAGCTCTGTTTTCATCAGATTCAGTTTTCTGGATGTTTCATCATTAAAGTTTGCATTTAATTTACTTTCTAATCTTTTGATCTCTTTTAAAAGATTATTTTCTCCTTCCTTCTCCTTTTTCGTTTTATATATTGAGTATTTAATTGTTTCATTTCTAATTGCACTTTTGTATAATTTCCCAACGAGTTTGCGGGTTTGAGTCTCTATTTATGTCTCGTAATTCTTTTATTGAATTCGAAATCTTTTTCTTTTTACTAATGACAGGATGCTGTTATAATTTAAAAACACCCGGTCCCCTCTCTACTGGATCGAAATCTATTTCAATAAATACGATGGAATGGTCCGATCTAAAACTTGTTTTGATGTCAGACTTTTTCATTAAGTTCAATATAACATTTGAAATAAATGTATTATATAATAGTCCTATCTACAGGCAATATCCGGTTTTACTGCTGAACGCCAAGTAAACACACTTTTGTCTGGATTGAGAATTCTGTACGAATCTACGAGATCAAATATTTCTGTAAGAGATTTTAAAAGTTTACGGCACTTCAAACGTGTATTACTATTCCCATCATTTTTGTCAATATCTGGGTTTATGGGTAAATTAATGTCTCGACTAATTATTACACTTTGGTCTGACTTGTCTTTTAAAAAGGTTTCGAGTTTTTGAAACAAAGATATATCGTCTTTATTTGAACCATAAATATTTATAATTATAACATCTCTGTTATTTGAATTTTTACTTGAACAGCATGTCGCCCTTTCCCCAATCTGTTTTCCATATATCTTTAAATGATTCATGATAATGTACTATTTGGAGTAAACAAATATCTGCCTTCTTCGACTTAATCCATTGAAAAACTTGATTTTGTTTATTTTTGTTTGAGATTCCTTTTACGTTATAAGCATGAATTGTAGTATTAACCATATTTTATGTCTTGAAATAAGATATAGAAAATACCACGGTAGTCATAAATCTGAAATCTGAATCATAAAAAAAACTAAACATGATTTCACAATGGTAACATAAAAAAGACTAGAAATGTGTCCATGGGACACAGATGCCCCAACTACATGACATTAAAATGACAATTTTTTCCCAGGTCAGGAGCCATAACTCCCTACAATACTGAATGAATCCGGACGCAAAACCCCAGGTGCACAACTGCACATGCTGACCAAGATTCCTGTAACCTTTAGTGACTCTAGGTCAAATACTTTTGGAGCTACGCACAACACAACATTAAAATGACCAATTTTTAACTAAGAAGGGGCCATAACTCCTACACGACTGAATGAATCCGGACGTGAAACCCCAGGTGCACAACTGCACATGCTGACCAACATTCCTGTAAACTTTGGCGACTCTAGGTCAAATACTTTTGGAGCTACCATGAGGTTAACTAAGTCAGGGGCTATAACTCCTACAAGACTGAATGAATCCGGACGCGAAACCACAGGTGCACAACTGCACATGCTGACCAACATTCCTGTAAACTTTGGTGACTCTAGGTCAAATACTTTTGGAGCTATGCACGACACAACATTAAAATGACCAATTTTTTACTAAGTCAGGGGCCATAACTCCTACATGACTGGATGAATCCGGACGCGAAACCCCAGGTGCACAACTACACATGCTGACCAACATTCCTGTAAAGTTTTGTGACTCTAAGTCATATACTTTTGGAGCTAGGCGCGACACAACACTAAAATGACCAATTTTTACAAAGTCAGGGGACATAACTTCTACATGACTGAATGAATCCGGAAGCGAAACCCCAGGTGCGCAACTACACATGCTGACCAACATTCCTGTAAAGTTTTGTGACTCTACGTCAAATACTTTTGGAGCTAGGCGCGACACAACATTCTCGGAAGGACGGACGGACGGACGGACAGACGGACGGAAGGACGGACGGACAAGGGCAAATCTATATGCCCCCCCCCCAAAGTGGGGGCATAAAAATGCTTTCTGAATACGAAAAGGTAGAAAATATACTGGTTAATAATTTTATATAATCATAGTTAATAGATGCTTTCTAAGCTTTATCATACAAATACCATATTGTTTTGTGCAATAGGTTGACAAAATATACACTTATATTTAAGAATTGTGCCTTTTTCAACAAGTCTTGTTTTACCTCTCTTCTTACTAGTTTCACAATGATTGGCCGATTCTGGTTTGGTTTGTATTTACCGACTCGATGCGCAATATCAATTTCTGCCTCCGGGACCTCAATCTTTAATTTGTGCAAAATATGTCGAAGATCTTCATTTTTTATAAAAAGTAGCCTGAATAAAGAACATGTCCTGTGATTCTCGTTTAAAAGTAATGTTAATTGAGTAAGTTATGGTGAGTTAAAAGTGTGATTTTGTTGAAAACAAAAATGCGAAAACGAAAGTTTATCGTGATATATTTAATTCACTTTTCAACTTAAGGCTATACTATTAACGTCAACCTTTAAAATAATGTTTGCTCTGAATATTGTCCAACTTTTAACCGACGAAGCGCAATATTCCACGAGTTATAGACATCCAAATATGACATGGTCTGAAAAAAGTGTGGCGGCATTGCACAGTTCAAAATTTATTTGTTCATGCTACTTTTTATAGAAATATAAATCTCTAACATATTTTGCACTAACCGATTTTTGGATCGAAGATATTTACCCCAATATAGATGCCGGCAAAAAGTTTTGTCCGCCACGAACTGTTTTGCTCGCAACCGGTTAATGGGTGTGAGATATGTAAGTCAACAATAAAAATCCTATAATCGTAGATATTTCAATTAGTCGAAGAAACCAATAACTAACAGCAAATGTATAAACGTGTGTAAAGCGTATGGAGGCCAAACAGAAGCAAGAGCTCCGCCAAGCGAGGAAATATACGCCCGAAGGGTTATATCAGAGGATGGGAGCATATTTTAAAGAACTTGAATGTTACAGCCCAAAGTACAGGAAAAACAAAGGGAAGAAATTAAAAAAAATCTAATGCCACAAAAAAATATAATTCAACAACAAGAGCTGTCGTAGAAAAGCAACGCTTGACTATTCAACAGCCTTGTCAATTGAATGAATACAGAAGTCGAATGAGGGGCATAATTTTGTAAAAATGGGCTTATGGAACCTGCACAGTGCTTATCAGTCCATGGCTGTGGACAAGTGTGTTAAGTTTCAATACATTCCCATTAGTGGGTACTGAGATACCAGCTTACATATAAGAATTTAACCAAAAACTGCTAAGTTGTAAAAGGGGCATAATTTTGAAAAAATGCAAAGCAGAGTTACTTATCCTTTGCACTGTATGTCATATCATGTCAGTGAACAAGTGTGTGAAGTTTCAATCCTTTCCAATTAGTGGATACTGAGATATCAGCTTACCTTACTTAACCAAAGATCGCCAAGTCGAAAAAGGGGAATACTTTTGAAAACAAAAATGCAAAGTAGAGTCATGGGAACTGCATAGTACATGTCAGATCATGACAGTGAACAAGTGTGTGAAGTTTCAATCCATTCCCATAAGTGGTTACTGAGATACCAGCTTACATACAAAAACTTAACCAAATCGGGACGCAGACGCGGACGCCGACGCCGACGCACGGGTGAGTCCAATAGCTCTACTATTCTTTGAATAGTCGAGCTAAAAATCATAACCAGGTACAGATATGTCAATAAAATACCTACAAATTGGAGGTACCATCCATGTTCTACCACCAAAAAGTGGTTTCGTTTTTTTCTACGGCCTATATTAATAAAACAAGTTAGAATTAAGCTATTTACAGTAACATAAAAGGTAAGTTATGCATTTTTCTGTAACTGAACAAGAAAAGGGATCTGCCAAATAGAAACAAGATCACGACAATGCAGAGCAATATACACATGAAACAAAGTCATATGATCTTTGGCTCCTAAGAGTGAACTTACCTTGAAGCAAGCCATCCGAAACACGCGATCTGCACGTCGACTCGATGTGATGTACATTTGTACCAAGTTTCTTTGAAATCCTTCAAGCAGTTCAAGAGTTACAGAGCGGACACGAAACAAACATATATAACCTTTGACCCCGAGGTGACATTGACCGTGAATTAAGCCATCCGAAACATGAGCTCTGCACAACGTCTTGATGCGGTCAACATTTGTATCAAGTATATTCAAACCTTCAAGGGGTTCAAGAATTACAGAGCGGACACGAAATTGCTTGCTGACAGAGGGACGGACAGAAGGACGAACGGACGGACACCGGGGTATAACATAATACGTCCCTTCGGACGTATAAAAAGTATATCATACTCTTAACTTTTATTTCAAGTTTAAGTTTTACTATATCATTCACCCAATCTTCCATTCTTTTCACGTAGTTATTCTTGCAATTGACAAATTTGAATACTAGAGACAATTCGTAGAAATACTATCAAAGTCTATCATATAACGATGTAATACGACGTATTCTTAGAGGTTTAATAAACATGCATATAATTTCATTGAAAAGAATACACATTTGTACTACTATAAACAAATATCAGCTGAATTGAATCGGACCTTTTTGTCACGCAAAGATCATTATTAATGTAGTATCTGTATGTACATCACAAATTATCTAAATGTATCACATATATTTATATATATATAGATTTCCACATTAAAACTATTAACCAAAAATAGTTGTTTTTTTTACGTTTCATACTTCTCTGACGGCTCTATCGGCTCAGAAATGACAGGCTCTATCGGCTCAGGAATGACATTACAAGCATCTGCCATCGTCGTGTTTATGGCTTCCGTGTCTCCATCTAGGTTTAATTTAGTCAGATTATCCTTTTTCTCCGTATCTGTATGCGATACAAAAAAAAAAACATATGAAAAAAGTTTAATAAATAGAGGATATTACATGAGTGTCTTTTCACAATGAATTTATTATACGAGTTGAAAAAAATCATAAAATGCGATGCTCTGTAATATTCTTTTTACCACATGTTACCTTATCCTGTCAAAACAGAGAGAGAGAGAGAGAGAGAGAGAGAGAGAGAGAGAGTGTATCTTCGTATTTTAATTTATAAAACGAGTTGAATTAAACGATAAAATACGAGGCTCTGCCGAGCATTTTATCAATTTTATTCAACGAGTTTAATAAATTCAATATGGAAAGACACAAATTAATAATCTTTTTATCACATGATAGTCTTTTCTGTCGAAACATCAACAATTCTACTTTCTTTTACTATATAAACAAGTCAATTTAACCAACGTTTCCAATACTATAAACGACGTTGACGTCAAAGCTTTATTACACTTGTGTATTATCGTTTATATTTAATTGCTTTATTACACTCCCGCGATGTCAAATATGTGAGATATATATATATATATATATATATATATATAGTAGAGAGAATTTATACGAACTAAATCCCCAGCACAATATACCAGACCAATTACGGCAAAGCGCCTAGCAGTGCAAACGAACTCGAACATGCCACAGCAAGTCCACTAACCCAATAAGATTAGTTTCGGTGCTGCTTTATATACGAGCCCGAATTGTACTACACATTCGTACTGGTTCAATATTTGCATATATATACTCAAATCTCTGTTTTCATGTCTCACAAATCAGTAGTGACATTTTAGTCTTTTTAACTGACTGGGACCAGAGAAGCTATATTTTCTCTCTCTGAAAGTTAACTGGATCTCGAGGATACATTGAATATATAGAGATAGTTTGCATTAAGGGATATAATTATATTCAGAACAGTTGACTTTCCCATACGTGAGATTCGCTAGGATACAAGTTCGCATTATAAATTATTATATAGTAGAGAGAATTTATACGAACTAAATCACCACCACAATATACCAGACCAATTACGGCAAAGCGCCTAGCAGTACAAACGAACTCGCACATGCCACAGCAAGTCCACTAACCAAATAAGATTAGTTTCGGTGCTGCTTTATATACGAGCCCGAATTGTACTACACATTCGTACTGGTTCAATATTTGCATATATATACTCAAATCTCTGTTTTCATGTCTCACAAATCAGTAGTGACATTTTAGTCTTTTTAACTGATTGGGACCAGAGAAGGTATATTTTCTCTCTCTCTCTGAAAGTTAACTGGACCTCGAGGATCAGAGAGAGAAAATATATCTTCTCTGGTCCCAATCAGTTATGAAGACTAAAAAGTCACTACTGATTTGTGAGACATGACAATTTTTGAGCGATTTCGTTATTTATCCTGAATGAGTCTAATAACACCGTGTCGTAATGGTAATTAAGCTCTCCGAGTTCCATGTACGTTAACATAGGTTAAGATTATTCGGATTTTTTTTACTTTAAAAGTCAGTGTATTTTATTGACAATGCCTTTATTCTTAAATTACTTTTTGAGTATTTATTTCATGATTTCTTTTGTTTTCACCTACTGACATCAGTGTTATGAACTATCCTTTGAATGAAAGAACACTTGTCCAGTCCTGCAGTTTCCTGACAATATTTGGAAACGCTGGTGACAAGTAATTTGTCTTTAGATCCAAAACGTTTTAAAGGTTTTTAGTCACAGCGGCATTTTCTATTACGGTTTACTAGAACGGATAGAATTCTAGTATATTTCTTCCAATAAATAAGCCATAAAAACATGATAAGTGTAACAATTTTCCCGCCTGTTAGGTTTGGAGATAACTTTTAAAACAAGAGCTGTCCGTAAACAGTCAATGCTCGACTATTCGAATAGTTGTCCCAGAAGCAGGAATTTTATCCTAATAGATGCATGTTAAAATATCTAAAAAGTTTCAATCCAGTATCTGCATTTGTTTTGGAGGGAGTAGCTTGCATGCAAAACTTTAACCAGAATTTTTTAAGTTCAAAAGGGGACATTTTTGAAAACTACATGTCAGGGTTATGGGACTTGATGCTATCACCTAGTTGTATAAACCCGAAGAAACGTATGAAGTTACAGTTCAATATTTGCATTAGTTTTGGAGATCGGAACTTGCATGCAAAACTTTAACCAGGATTTTCTAAGTCCAAAAGGGGCATCATTTGGCCCAAATACATGTCAGAGTTACGGGAATTGATCATGTGAGGTTGATTATTGACCTTCAAAAATAAGTTTCAAAACTATCTGCCTATAAAGGCACTGATTCTGGTATGCAAAGTATGTGGCCTGTAGTCTGCGTATTGGTGGAAAAAGCCAATATACAAGACTGGACGATTGATAGACTTGCTTCTGTTTATCATAACAAGCTACTGTATAGCTACTGTGCAGTACACAGATTGCAACTGATATTTTTCACCTTTTTTTTCTCATCTTTATAACGAGTTTACAAAGCCTTATTAAATTAGGCCTAAACAAAGTGATAAGATACAACAATATCAGTAACATTTATATCTCATTTCTGCTCATTTCTATATAAAGAAAACGCATTCAGACACCTATTTTAATGAATAATTTATGCACAGATAAATCATGTGTATTTTGAACAATCCCAAACAAAAATGCCCAATAGACACTGTCAATAAACGCCACTAAAACCATGATCCGCAAGCGAGTTGTTAATCCAATAAACACCATCCAAGTCGTGTTCCAATTTCACATGCAAATGAGCTAATGGATCGCTAATTAACATAAATGTGTCATTTAACAACACGCTAATGGAACGCATAATAGATCGCTCAATGGAACGCATAATAGATCGTATAATGGATCGCATAATAGATCGTATAATGGATTGCTTGATGGATCGCTTAACGAAACGCATATATAATAGATTGCTTAATAGATCGTTCAATGAAATGCGTTTCATCAAACTTATACATTCCCAACTACAGGCTGCATTTAATTGAGACCATGCATTCAGTTTTGGCAAATCGTTTATGTGACTGGGTATAGTCTGGATTTGCAGAGATATGCAATAAATGTTGAAAAGACCTTTCTGTTGAAATGATTCAAATATTAATTTGTTACAGTAATGTTAACTTTATATATATGATACAAATTTAGCAATCATTCAACATTTTTATGATCATTTGGATGCAGTTTTATACAATTTATTTGATGAATCATGCAGCTAACAGATTTTCCATCTTTGTGAAATATGGATAGACAAAGAGAAACATATATTTATTAACTGTTTCCATATAAGTAAGTATATTCTGAAAAAAAGCTGCATTTCAATCAATGAAATGTAAAACACTGAAAATAACCAATTATCTTTACATATCATTAAAATTTATAATCCTCTGACATGGACTGCACGTCAAGTCTACAGGGGTTTTATGGACCCTTATTAGGCTGGATCAGACAGGATCCCGTTTATTGGGGGTTAAAATGTCTGGCATTTTTTTTGAGGGTGTGTGTGTGTGGGGGGGGCATAATTTGGCCAAAAATGCATGTCAGAGTTATGGGACTTGATGCTATCACTTAGTTATAACCCTGAGGACACGTGAAGTTTTAATTTCAATATCTGTATTAGTTTTGGAGAGTTTGTTTGTTTGTTTTGGGTTTAACGCCGTTTTTCAACAGTATTTCAGTCATGTAACGGCGGGCAGTTAACCTAACCAGTGTTCCTGGATTCTGTACCAGTACAAACAAGTAACTGCCAACTTCCCCACATGAATTATCAGAGGTGGAGGACTAATGATTTCAGACACAATGTCTTTTATCAAATAGTCACGAAGAACATACGCCCCGCCCGAGGATCGAACTCGCGACCCCGCGATCCGTAGACCAACGCTCTTACCTACTGAGCTAAGCGGGCGGGATCGTTTTGGAGAGAGTAACTTGCATGCAAAACTTTGACAGAACTTTCTATGTCCAAAAGGGAGCATAATTTGGCAAAAATACATGTCTAGAGTTATGAAACTTGCTCCAGTGAGGTTTGTACTTGACATAGAAAAAGAAAAACATAAGTTTCAAAGCTATATGCCTGTGAATGATAGCTATATGCACATGCATGCAAAACTTACCAAGGTGTGACGCCGACGCTAGGGTGAGTAAAATAGTCGAACTAAAACTATGGCAAATCATATGACTCGAATCCATAACTCCGGGATTGGCAGCTGAAAGTTTTGTCCGCACAGCTTTGTGCACATG
Organism: Mercenaria mercenaria; assembly: GCF_021730395.1. Classification (NCBI taxonomy): domain Eukaryota; kingdom Metazoa; phylum Mollusca; class Bivalvia; order Venerida; family Veneridae; genus Mercenaria; species Mercenaria mercenaria. Next base: position 38,973 of record NW_026462967.1, on the reverse strand, counting down.
TGACATGATGTCAATGTAGAAATGTATATCTTGTATTCGTTTTTCAATAGTTATATCGCTATTAGGTTCGGATACCGAAAATTTATTTACAGAACACAAACGGAATATTCATGAGTGCCAGGTCAGTACTTACAGACAATGTATGCACGTTATCTCTCTGTAATTGAAAAAAAAGCATACATGTGTACAAGTCATATATTTAACATTGCTACTTTTATTTGATACTTGCTTAATCCTAAAAATATTGCATTTTAGTTCAAAACTTAGTATGTTTAATTTGAATGAAAAAAAAAGAGATAAAGATGGGGACATTATAAAGCAGGCAGTGATCTAGAAGATCGGCGGCCTAGTTTTTGACCCTAAATAAAATATAAGACGACGTGAATATTTTGAAAATCATGATTTCTTATGATTTGGTCTGGTGAACTAGTTGTTTTATCTAAGTAAACCTACTTTAGAAACTGACCTTGATTTTATAAGTACAAACATTCTGTCGATGTTTCATGACGATCGAATAGAAAATGTGACCTCAAGAGGACGATAGGGTGATTGTACAAAAATCTTTGTTTTTTTTCCCTAGAAAATTCACTAGCACTGTAAACTACGATATGGCACATTATAGGACGGTGATAATATCCAAGAGTACCAAATGACTTTTGTTCACGTTCCATTAGGTTTAGGTACATGGTGGGTGATTTAGGACATTTCTTTATGTGATTTGTCAATGAATAAAACCATTGTTTGCAGTTCAGATGCAAAGGGATTGTATCACGAGGTATAGTTATACGCCTCTGAACGACACTCATTTTAATTAAGCAATGATAATTTTTCAAATGTAAGTCACTGTTAGCTCCTGCCTAAGTTTAGCTAATATTTTTTAGGCATTTTAACATGAATTGAGCATATGTGACGATCATAAAACGCATTTTGTAACATTTCAGCGTGTTTTAAAAACTGCACTTTCACCATCAATTCTCTTGAAATAAGAAGATTTTCAACAGTGAAACTTAGTCTGTTACACTGATCTGTCAAGCAATATGTAGTGTAAACACGTGGAAGAGACTACAGTGAAACTGACACTGGGAACACCAGCTTGCCGCTTCAACACCCGCTTTGCAATGTGCGTATCATAAACCGGATACAAAAATTACTACTACTATTATACCGGTTAATCACTTCCTATGATAAAAAGCCAAGTTTGGTACCCGCTTACGCTATGTGTAGTGCAAAGCAGGGATCAATTCGCAAGTAGAAAAGATTGATCGATTTATTGGAGAGGTCTATCAAGACCTCTCTTTCAAACTAATTTTACGGCGTTAGATTGTACATTCTATCGCAAATAACGGTCAGCCAGTCTAAAACGGCCAAATGCGCTTGCGCACAAGTAAGTTTTGAAATCCCCGACGAAACACTGGCAACCGAACAGAAAGAAAATGCCATTGTACATGTTATACCTTACCCCTTGGTATTTTATACGAACCATGGTCATGAAGGGGAAAATATACTAACCGTTTCAATCGTACATTTCTCAACTTAAACGCGCAGTTTGGTGAATGAGTACCAAGTATATTGAACAAGCGATAATTTATCTTCCATCGTGCACCAGTCACATTGTCTCATTATTCCATATTGCTGAGATTATCAACATATTTTATGCTTTCGTCAACGTTATAGAAAAAACCTGCGTGACCTTCCCTAATGCACATTCGGTCTAGAGGTAACGGCAGTGTGCACATGTTTGACGAAATGTAAACAAGCAAAAACACACTTTAAAAAATCACAATTTCACACTAAAACCCGAAATGATGAATGAAATTCATCTTGTATATGATCTTTAATTTCAAATTGTACATTGGTCTGCATCTGTTCTGTGTATTTTATTCATTCTGCACATTTATGCTGCATTTTCACATTTTAGCGAACACGTGTAGAAAAATGACGATTGACATGCATTTTCACAACAGCCAATCAGAATGGTTTTGTAATCTAGAACGGAACTTCACCAGGGAAGTTCAAGCAAATTTTTGTGTGACCGGTACACAATGGAAGATAAATTACCACTTGTTTGATATCCATAGTACACATTTACCGAACTGCGTGTTTAAGGTATGAAATGCGCGATTGAAACGGGTTAATATATTTCCCGTTCATGACCATGGTCATGACCATAGAATACCTAGGGGTAAGGTATAATACGTACAAAGGCATTTTCTTTCTGTTCTGGTGCCAGTGAGACGAAAATAATTGTTCGTTTAAAGTAAAGAAATATATTGTAATAAATATTCTTTTTAAGAGTCCTGTTACTATGGCGTGTAATGTGTTGCAATATTATATCTTTTTTAATTATTGTCTATCTTTATATATTCATTCAATGTCTTAAAATATTTATTGTAAAACAGAAACATTTTTAATGTTTCATATATTTTTTCTATCTTTTGATATATATTTATTGTAAAAAAAATACAAACAAAAACATGCAATGTGACAAAATATTTATTCAATGTTTGCCAATTTTTATTCAATCAAACAAAAATTTCATTCAATGCAACGACAGTAATTGTGTATAAAACGTAAATATCCAGTCTATCTGCTTAAAATATTTGTTCGAAAGAATTCTGGGTAAATTGCTATTTTGCGGACATCCCTATTCTGCGTTCATGCGGTCAAATTTTATTACCTCAATGATAAAACAATTACATGTATTTTATGCTTATCACTGCTTTTATCAGTAAAACCTCTAGATGGTATAGATCATATCATCAATAACAGAGATATACCAAACAAGAGCTTCGCCCAGCGGAGCAATATACGCCCGAAAGTGTTTTTTAGACAAGGAGGGAAGCAAAATTTAAAGAAGAAACATATCTAAAGACTTTTTGGCGGGGCATGTGAGGGACTGGGAGGGTGTGAGGGACGGGGGGGGGGGGGGGGGGGGGAAGGAAGAAGGATGTTTGTGTGTGCGTGTGCGTTTGCGTGTGTGTGTGTATGTGTGTGTGTGTGACAGGAGACAGTTTACTAAAGAGCAAGAAACTAAATAAAAGATGCAGGGTGCGGGAGTGTTTGGAGTTTGGATGTGACAGAATATTAAACGGCAAGAAGTTGGATAATAGGATGGTTGGATAGTAGATCTTAGGATGGTAGGATGGTAATGGTAGGATGGTAGGACGGCGATGGTATGATAGTAGGATAGCGATTGTAAGATAATAGAAGGGTTGGATAATAGATCGTAGGATGGTAGGATAGCAATGGTAGGATGGTAGGACGGCAATGGTATGATAGTAGGATAGCAATGGTAGGATAATAAAATGGTTGAATAGTAGATCGTAGGATGGTAGGATAACAATGGTAGAATAGTAGGATAGCCACGGTAGGATAATAAGATGGTTAAATAGCAGATCGTACGATGGTAAGATGGTAGGACGGCGATGGTTCGATAGTAGGATAGCGATGGTAGAATAATAAGATGGTTGGATAGCAGATCGTACGATGGTAGGATAACAATAGTAGAATAGAAGGATAGCGATGGTAGAATAGTAGGATAGCGATGGTAGGATAGTAGAATAGCGATGGTAGGATAATAGGATGGTTGGATAGCAGATCGTAGAATGGTAGGATAGCAATGATAGGATGGTGGGATAGTAGGATAGCGTAGGATAGCGATGGTAAGATAACAGATCCTAGGATAGTAGGATAACAATGGTAGGGTAGTAGGATAGCGATGATAGGATTATAAGATGATTGGATAGCAGAGCGTAGGATGGTAGGATAGCAATGGTAGGATGGTAGGATAACGATGGTAGGATAATAAGATGGTTGGATAGTAGATCGTAGGATTGTAGGATAACAATGGTAGGGTAGTAGGATAGCGATGATAGGATTATAAGATGATTGGATAGCAGAGCGTAGGATGGTAGGATAGCAATGGTAGGATGGTAGGATAACGATGGTAGGATAATAAGATGGTTGGATAGTAGATCGTAGGATTGTAGGATAGCAATGGTAGGATGGTAGGACGGCGATGGTATGATAGTAGGATATCGACGGTAGGATAATAAGATGGTTGGATAGTAGATCGTAGGATGGTAAGCTGGTAGGATGGTAGGACGGCGATGGTTCGATAGTAGAATAGCGATGGTAGAATAATAAGATGGTTGGATAGCAGATCGTACGATGGTAGGATAGCAATGGTAGAATGGTAGGATAACAATAGTAGAATAGTAGGATAGCGATGGTAGGATAGTAGAATAGCGATGGTAGGATATAGGATGGTTGGATAGCAGATCGTAGGTTGGTAGGATAGCAATGATAGGATGGTGGGATAGTAGGATAGCGATGGTGAGATAGCAGATCGTAGGATAGTAGGATAGCGATTGTAGGATAATAGGATAGTTGGATAGCAGATCGAAGGATGGGAGGGTAGCGATGGTAGGATAATAAGATGGTTATATAGTAGATCGTAGGATTGTAGGATAGCAATGGTAGGATGGTAGGACGGCGATGGTATGATAGTAGGATAGCGATGGTAGGATGATAAGATGGTTGGATAGCAGATCGTAGGATGATAGGATAGCGATGACAGGATGGTAGGATGACAATATATTATCCTATCATCCAACTATCGCTATCTTATCATCCTGTTATCGCTGTCCTATGCTTCAATTGCATTCCTACCATCTTACTATCCTACCATTACCGTCCTACTATCCTGTCATCCTACCACCGCGCTTTGACGGGCGGTGGTAGGATATGAACAAAACTGTATTCCGTAAATATCCGACCACTGGTTTGAAACAAAGGTTTGTTTTTCTGTATTTGATAGTTTTATGGTTTTGAAAACTAAATTCTAACAATATTCATAAAAAATCATTACAGAAGTTATAAACCTTTACGCCATTCCACTAACAACGCATCACTTGTAATCATATTTATGATAATCATTTGTTGACAGTTTAGTTTTGACCGATTCCTCGATATTTTGATATAAAGCCAATATCACTGGCCCCTTGTACACTGGTAAGAAAAGGACGTTAGTGCGAAAATACGAGATAACAAACGCGGTAACACGATTTTACTAATATCGCAATTTTGCATCGTGTTTTTGCATATTATTGATACACCATTGCAGTTGTCAAAAGCGATGAGAATGTCATCAATTTGTTTGTGCTTAGTACAAGACGTATTTACCAAAATAATAGAGAGTTTGAGATGTCAAACTTCGCCTTCCCCTTCAACGTCTCTCATATACATTTTGGGTAAAGCGTCACCGATATGCGTGTATTTTATTTATATCACACGTTGCTACTAAAGTTTTCCATGTAATATCACGTAAGCCTAAGACTTCTCTTTATTACTATGCGAAATAAAAAGCTTAGTTTCAGGATTTCTGCTTATTAAGTTATTTGATTATCCATATACATAATTAGACTAAATTTGATGCGAAACACTATCAATAGATATAAGAATAATGAAGTTTTGTATGGCTAATGATTTTAACTAAATACATTGAATTGAACCTGGAAGTATGAAGTTATCAACTGATTTTGAGAAACTTTGAGATTTTGTTCAAACTTTAACTTCTACGGCATATTTGTGTCCCCAGGCGGTATCGATTTTACCAGATGGGCCTTTTTGTCGTATGAAGTGAAGTTTTGAACGTCCGAAGATGTGATTATCACGAAAGTCGAAACTTCATTCTTTTTACATCTACTCTGTCCACATACTCGGCATCAAGGACTGAAATCTGGATGGAGGCACATGGCATGACAGTCATTTTACTTGAAAAATAAATAATTACGCGCGATTATCATTTGGTGGAACATTTTATTTTCACATCCAAATAAAATCAATCTGTTTCTGTCGGACACTTGATACGACAATTGCGTTTTAATTATAAACATAAAATGGTACTAGGAAGACGGAAAATTCTTCTGAAGTATCAGACAACTTCAGATCTATGATATCATGATGAGAGACGTTTCCTGTTAGCCGTATGGGATAACTCCATTCTTTAAATGCACGGAACCAGAGCCTGGCAGAGGGACATTGTGGGTTAATTCCCCCTTTGATTCTTACATTTTACAAAGAAAGTCGGTCTTGAAACTCGGTATGACCCCACGCCACCCCCTCCCCCCCCCCCATGAAATGGGTGACCCCCTCTTTAATGTTGGTGTCCCTCTAACCAAAATTCCTGGATCCGCAGATGCTTTACTTATAAAATAGTATATTAAAATCATATTGTGCTGTCTGAGAGTTTGGCATTATACAGAGTCATACAGAATGTCATTATCACGTTGATATGAACATTATAGGTTATTAACTTTGTATTTGGATATATGCACGAGTTCTGCAGCGGTAATATTGCGCGACTTTAGGAGCGCAATATTGTCCGCGAAAGAACGAGTGCACATATCCACATACAAAGTTGATAACCTTTATATTACATATCCACTATCAAATGATTAATTTATATCTAAAGTATAGTTCTGTCACGAAAGACAGGAAAAAATACGGAAAAAAATTCTCCGAAAACGCAATAAACAAATCAAATTGATGTGCATTAGTATTTTCCGCGAAAATGACGTCAACTTGTTGTCGCAACGTGCGCATGGACGTCACGCGATTCTTTCCATTACAACGTTAAGAAAACATTCCACATCCTATATAAGTCCAACCCATGACGTAATTATAACTTTCATTTCATTTCAGTTTGATAAACTACGACATGCCAGTATCTAATAGGTCAGATTAATCAAAGCGTAAAAGTAAACAAAATGTTGCATAAATTACAAATTAAACAAACACACAATAGCAACAAAAATCTACAGAAACGAATCCGCAATGGACGGACCGTCAGGGGAGGTAACTAGAGTCACGGATTGGGACTAGTCCGATATGAAAGCGTTCAACGTCATGTTATGGAAAAATATTGCACGATCGCGGTCCATTGAAACCCAATGGAAAATAATTTTTGGTAATATGTAATAATCATTTTGATTTCCTCTCATATATGATTTACAACCGTGCATTGTATACTGACTATACTGACGTAATTTTATATAAAATCTAAATGTTTGGAGCTCAGCTGCAAGACTAACGAGTTTTTACATTGTTCTTTGTTTTATCGTTTTATTTTATTTTATTTTATTTTTTTTGGTAATCGCTCTAAAATCCATGCTGTGATTATATTAATTGAAATGTTTTTTTTTATTTAATTTTCATTTTTTCATTTTTAAAATCTCTTGTAAAATTCCTGCCCTTTCGGACAACTGGTATCAAAATGCACGAAAAAAAACGATCATAATTACGGATAAATTGAATGGGCGGATTAAAAGAAGTAAGGTTCATTCTAATGTTTGAAATCTCAAGGAATTTTAATCGAACTTCAACTTCATACGTTAACTTCGCAAGAGACGTTGAAGGAGAAGGCGACGGTTGAAATCTCAAACTCTCTAATTTCAATGAACTGACGGGCAAGTAACTTGTAAAAAAATCTATCGACATCATTACTCTTTTAATTTGTTTCCGTAAACCACTAAATCTTACCTCTTTGCTTTTTTCGGTGTTGCGCCAGCAAATATCTTTCTTCTTCTGTTTCTGAAAACACCAATGCAAAAATATAAGCTGTTTGTATATTTCTGTATTTAGTTACAAAGAAAATCCACGAGTATGCTACTATACCGCTTATATAAACTGAAATAGATGCAAACTAAGCACTCTCTGACTTGATCCACTTTTCCCGTAACAAGTTTCTTGAAATATAAAGCAATACCATTTACATTATACCTCATTATAAAGAACTCAAAAGGGCGGTAAAGGAAACTTTTTACATTTTCAAAATATATTGATTAGTTTTAAATTTATCGCTAAAATTTCATTCATTTTTGTCAACCAAATTACTTGATACGTAAAGAAATCTTCATCTCCTTACAATAAAACAGAAATATTTTATATTAAAAACATAACTATCTGACACCTTGCTGATATACAATGTAAGTGTATGCTCTTACATTCTGGCTAAAGAACAAATAATAAGTTTTCATCTGATTATTTCCAAAGCAAGCCATAGCCGATTCTCAGTGCATTGAATTCTTAAACGAAGTATAAATGTGGGTCCTCCACCTAGATATTTTTAAAACACCCCGCGTGTTTTAGGAGTCTAAGATAAATATCTCCGTAAATTTCACATATTTGTGACGTATTCGTACAATTTTATATGCCTCAAATGTGTGAACTATTCGTTTCTGTGATATTTACGATTCAACGGAGCACTTCATTCCACTGACTTGGTATTACCTTTATCGTTGACATATCAGGACACAAAAACACAACACTTATATACAAGCATTTAACAGTATAAATGGGACCCCATGGGTGCATGCGGCCGATAGATATCAGTATTAGAAATTCTCTTCAATTCTATTCTGTTTTGTTCTGTTCTTTCAGGATCAGTTATGTTCTGTTATTTTCTGTTTTGTTATGATGTGCGGTGTTGCGTGTAAAGGATGATGCTATGTTTCTCACCGCTCTGCATGTACATGTGAGGTTTTCGTCTAAACAATCTTATTGCATTTATTTTCTTTCTGTTCTGGTAAGTGAAATGTACGTTTTTGATTTAATAGGGGTACAGATGCGAAACATTTCACATATTTGTGACATATGCATACGTTTTTTTGTGAAATATTTGCACGAATTCGCACGAATTCCTCACATGTGTGAAGAATCTGTTTGTTCAACACAGTTATAATACAAGATGAAAAGTGGACAATTTAGTTAATTGTATTAATGTTCATCTGCATACTGCTACATTCGTTTAATAAAATGTTAGGACATGAAACGCATTGTTCTGGTCTAATATATTTCACTGTCAGTTTATAATGAGATACTTAATTGTTATTCAATAGAACTAAAACTAATTTCACGTGTAGTTACCATACTTTACAAATCGTAGGACAATAAACATACTTGGGTCTTGTTCTTACAAAATATTTAGATTACAACAAAACAGCAAACTGTTTAGCTGAAAGTGCGAGTAGGGCATTAGGGTTACTTATTGCTAAATAAGAATCTATGGGTACCCTGCCATTTAATGCTTTCTTTTGTGATATTATATAATTCAACAATATGACCAGTTATGGCAGATGGAGCTTCAATATGGGCCAAAAATCGTATTAATGTATAAATGCCGTATAAAAAAGAGCTATGCGATTTTATCTTGGGATCGTAAAGTATACATCAAATTCGGAAGTGTATTGGGATTTAGCTTGACAACAATTTAGATCTGTTAATCAACAAAGGCATATATTTATTCAAGTGGAAACTAATAAGAGTAAATTATAAAGTTTTCAATACAATCATGTTAACAAGAGGGTCATCATGACCCTAGCTCTCTTACCTGAGTAATACGAGCTATATGTAAATGTCAAACTGATGCTGAAATATTAAGAAAGTAGGCCAGTAGGTCAGACTCATGGTCACTGAAAGTCAGTTTTAAGATCAGTGTTCAAAACTGTACATGTCACCCAAATGTCAGGGCTGTATCTTAAAAAAACAAGAACGTAGGTCGGGGCGGGGCCTCTTTTCACCCCAAGGAGCATAATTCGAACAATCTTGTTAGAAATAAACTAGACAATGATAATACCAAATATCAAAGATCTAGGCCTTGAATTTTCAGACAAGAAGATTTTTTTCTATATAAGTCTATGTAAAACTATAGATCCCCAGGGAAGGGCTTTTTTTCACCTTAGGTTAATAATTTGAACAATCTTGGTAGAGGACCATAAGGCAATGCTACAAAAAACCATCAAAGGCCTAGGTGTTGTGGTTTCAGACGAGAAGATTTTTAAAGTGTTTTCAAATAAAAGTCTACGTAAACCATGTGACCAGGGCCTGGGCGGGGCAATATTTGACCCTAGGGGGATATATTGAACAAACTTGGTAAAAGACCAATAAATGATGCTACATACCAAATATCAAAGCCCTAGACCCTGCGGTTTTGGACAAGAAGATTTTCAAAATGTTTTCCTATATAAGTCTATATTAACGTATGAGCCCTAGGGCGCGGCCATATTTGACCCTAGGTGGATACTTTGAACAATCTTGGTAGAGGACTATTTAATGATGCTACAAACCAAATATCATAACCCTAGGCCCTGTGGTTTCGGACAAGAAGATTTTCAAATATTTCCCCTTTATAAGTCTATACAAATAATGTGACCTCCGGGGCGGGCCATATTTAACCCTAGGGGCTAATTTGAACAATCTTACTAGAGGACCACTAGATGATGTTACATACAAAATATCAAAGCCCTAAGCGCTGTGGTTTTGGACAAGAAGGTTTTCAAAATTTTTCCTGTATAAGTCTATGTAAACCATATGACCCCCAGGGCGGGGCCATATTTTAACCTAGGGTCATAATTTGAACTCACTTGGTAGAAGACCATAAGATGATTTATACGGTCTAAACAATGATGACCCAAAGCTTTTTGAAAAAAGTGAGTCCAAAATTCTAACAAGAGCTGTCCGTAAGACAGCCAAGCTCGACTATTCGAAATATTGTCCCAGAAGCAGGAAAATATTACCCAAAATGTTAAATATCAAAAGAGTTTTAAGTTCAAAAGGGGACATAATTTGACCAAAATGCATATCAGAGTTATGGGACTTGCTGCTATCAACTAGTTTTATAACCCCGAAGACACATGTGAAGTTTCAATTCAATATCTGCATTAGTTTTGGAGATAGCAACTGGCATGTAAAACTTCAACCAGAATTTTTCTAAGTCCAAAAGGGGGCATAATTTGACCAAAATGAAGGTCAGAGTTATGTTGCTTGCTGCTATCAACTAGTTTTATAACCCCGAAGACACATGTGAAGTTTCAATTCAATATCTGCATTAGTTTTGGAGATAGTAACTTGCATGTAAAACCTTAACCAGAATTTTCTAAGTCCAAAAGGGGGCATAATTTACCCAAAATACATGTCAGAGTTATGGGACTTGACCCAGTGAGGTTGTTTATTGACCTAGAAAAAGAAAAAATAAGTTACAAATCTATATGCCTTTATGTAATAACTGTATGTACTTGCACGCAAAACTTCAACCAGGATTCTCTAAGTCCAAAAGGGGGCATAATTTACCCAAAATACATGTCAGAGTTATGGGACTTGACCCAGTGAGGTTGGTTATTGACCCAGAAAAAGAAAAAATAAGTTACAAATCTATATGCCTTTTAGTAATAGCTGTATGTACTTGCACGCAAAACTTTAACCAGAATTTTCTAAGTCCAAAAGGGGGCATATTTTGGCCAAAATGAAGGCCAGAGTTCTGGTACGTGCTGCTATCAACTAGTTTTATATCCCCAAAGACACATGTGAAGTTTCAATTCAATATCTGCATTAGTTTTGGAGATAGTAACTTGCATGTAAAACCTTAACCAGAATTTTCTCAGTCAAAAAGGGGGCACAATTTACCCAAAATACATGTCAGAGTTATGGGACTTGACCCAGTGAGGTTGGTTATTGACCCAGAAAAAGAAAAAATAAGTTACAAATCTATATGCCTTTTAGTAATAGCTGTATGTACTTGCACGCAAAACTTTAACCAGAATTTTCTAAGTCCAAAAGGGGGCATATTTTGGCCAAAATGAAGGCCAGAGTTCTGGTACTTGCTGCTATCAACTAGTTTTATAACCCCAAAGACACATGTGAAGTTTCAATTCAATATCTGCATTAGTTTTGGAGATAGTAACTTGCATGTAAAACCTTAACCAGAATTTTCTAAGTCAAAAAGGGGGCATAATTTACCCAAAATACATGTCAGAGTTATGGGACTTGACCCAGTGAGGTTGGTTATTGACCCAGAAAAAGAAAAAATAAGTTACAAATCTATATGCCTTTAAGTAATAACTGTATGTACTTGCACGCAAAACTTCAACCAGGATTCTCTAAGTCCAAAAGGGGGCATAATTTACCCAAAATACATGTCAGAGTTATGGAACTTGACCCAGTGAGGTTGGTTATTGACCCAGAAAAAGAAAAAATAAGTTACAAATCTATATGCCTTTTAGTAATAGCTGTATGTACTTGCACGCAAAACTTTAACCAGAATTTTCTAAGTCCAAAAGGGGGCATATATTTTGGCCAAAATGAAGGCCAGAGTTCTGGTACTTGCTGCTATCAACTAGTTTTATAACCCCAAAGACACATGTGAAGTTTCAATTCAATGTTTGCATTAGTTTTGGAGATAGTAACTTGCATGTAAAACCTTAACCAGAATTTTCTAAGTCCAAAAGGGGGCATAATTTATCCAAAATACATGTCAGAGTTATGGGACTTGACCCAGTCAGGTTGGTTATTGACCTAGAAAAAGAAAAAATAAGTTACAAATCTATATGCCTTTTAGTAATAGCTGTATGTACTTGCACGCAAAACTTTAACCAGAATTTTCTAAGTCCAAAAGGGGGCATAATTTGACCAAAATGAAGGTCAGAGTTATGTTGCTTGCTGCTATCAACTAGTTTTATAACCCCGAAGACACATGTGAAGTTTCAATTCAATATCTGCATTAGTTTTGGAAATAGTAACTTGCATGTAAAACTTCAACCAAAATTTTCTAAGTGCAAAAGGGGGCATAATTTGCTCAAAATACATGTCAGAGTTATGGAACTTGACCCAGTGAGGTTGGTAATTGACCTAGAAAAAGAATAAATAAGTTTCAAAGCTATATGCCTTTAAATGATAGCTGTATGTACTTTCATGCAAAAACTTAACCAAGGTGTGACGCCGACGCCGACGCCGACGCCAGGGTGAGTAGAATAGCAAGACTGTTCTTTGAATAGTCGAGCTAAAAATGGATGACATCAATTTACTAATCGGAGAAGACTTCAACACAGTTATCGATATTAATAAAGATAAAAAGAATGGACAACTTGAAACACATAAAAATGCAGAAAAACGTACATGAATTAATTGATGTATATAATCTGATTGATAGTTGGAGATTTTTTAATCCACATAAAACACAATTCACATGCCACTCAAATACAAAACCATGTATATTTAGCAGATTAGACTACTTTCTCATCTCTGATAACCTTGTTAACCTAATTAACAACTGTAATATCAAACTGGGTTATAAATCAGATGATTCATTGGTCGAAATCAGTATAAATTTCTTAGAAAATAAAAGAGGACCAGGATGTTTTAAAATAAATAATAGTTTACTCCTTGATAGTGAAATCAAAATAAGATAAAGAAAAATATATGTCTCTTGACTGAAAATAATAAAGATGCTAATCCAAATACATGATGGGAACTTATAAAAAGGGAAATAAGAAATCAGACAATAAAATATGCAACCAATCAAAAACTTAAAGATAAAGAAAATGAGACAGTTTTAGTCAAAGAAATAGATACTCTAGAAACCAAACTGCATAGTGGCAGATCAAATAGCGATGAAATATCCACAGAAATTAAAAGAAAAAAAAACAAGAACTTGAAAATATATATGATAAAAGAATAAACGGAGCAATATTAAGAAGTAAAGCTATATATTGAATTAATCGAAAAAAAAAAGTAAATATTTTGCAAGTCTGGGAAAGAAAAATGCAGAGAGAAAAACAATTTTAAGCTAAAAATAAAAGCAAATGAAATAACAGACTCAAAAAGGATATTACAAGGGGAAGAATTTTTTTTATATAAATTCTTATATAAGAAGAAGTATAATTTCTATGATAGCTCAGTCTTCTTCAAACCAACGATTAATAAATTAGGTGACAAGGATAAAACAGCGTGTGAAGGTATCCTGACAGAGGAAGAATGTTACAATACATTAAGTGAAATGAAAAATAAAAAAAGTCAAGGATCTGATGGTATTACTAGCGAATTCTACAAAACTTTCTGGAATGAACTTAAAAAATACTACATCAGTTCAATACACTACTCTTACCAAACGGGAAATTTAACAGTATTACAGAAACAAGAGATAACCTCACTGTCACCAAAAACAGGAAAAGATTTATTAAACTTATCAAACTGGCGACCAATGAGTTTGCTAAATGTGGATTACAAAATTGCAACAAAAGCAATTTCAATCAGATTAAGGATATCTACCCGTAATAAGCCTCATTTTCAACAAAAACGTACATACAACTTGATAATGTAAGCTTTGAAAAAGTCAAACGATAGAAAAAAGTACATATTGACAAGTTATATAGTGACAGAAGTTCTCAAAAATTTCCTTTACATTACCTCTTCTGAAAATTTTGGTTTTTCATGAGTTATCACCCCTGAAAACTAGAAAAAAATAATTTTCTCCTTTTCCCTACAGGGAATTTTAGATTTCTTTTTGATATTTGTATCAGAATCATAAAATGCAGCTTTCTTCCGCAAAATTTTCTCGAAACTCAAGCTCAGATTCTCATAATCAAAGAAATTATATATTTCCCATAGGCATCAATGCAGTCTGACTAAAGTACTTGATCTTCTAAACGAAGATCTGAGAATGACCCATTCACATTCGTCTTCTGTATATTTTGGATTTCCAATACTGCTATTTTTATTTTCGCAAATCTATTTTTATTTGAATCAATCAGACAACTTGTTCGAATGTCAAAGAGTAAGAAAAATTTGCTGTCAATCGAGGACTCGAACCCGGGACCTCTCGCTTACAGAGCAAGTGCCCTACCGACTGAGCTAACCGGCTGTCTGACATCGTACGACATAAAAATTGTAGATATCAAAAACCAAGGCTTTTTAAAGCTTGCAGAATGTTATAAGTTAGCTTTTGATTGGCTAGCGGAAGGGTCGTCAGAACGAGGCTATCAATAGCTCGTTGTCAGATCCTAAGCGTAGCGAAAAGGAGATGTACTTTAGTCAGATTGGGCATCAATGTTAATTTCAATACCGATTATCTCCCCCAAAAATGATAAAATTCAAAAAATCTCTCCGTAAAACGTTTTAAATTTTGAAAGTGACCAAATTTCATTTAAACATTACCATCCAGTTACAAGATATGAACTATGGCTATTACACCATGTTATCCTTAAAAAACGTTATTCAAACAATAATAGAAAGTACACAAACAGGTTTTATCAAAGGAAGGTAAATAGGGGAAAATGTGAGATTAATATTTGAAATGATTGAATGTTTGAACAAAAAGAAATTACCAGGGCTTCTCCTACTTGCTGACTTTGAAAAGGCCTTTGACAGTCTAGATCATAACTTTATGTTTAAAAGTCTGAAGCACTTGAACTTTGGTGAAAGCTTCATAAAATGGGTAAAACTTTTTATAATGATGTTTTAAGTGTAGTGATTAATAACGACTACATGTCAAAGTCTTTTCAAACCGAAAGATGTGTAAGACAAGGATGTCCACTGTCATCTCTGCTATTTATAACTTGTATGGAAATATTAAGCAATTATATTGCGAAAGACAAATTAATAAAAGGTATAGAAATAAATGGGCAAGAGATTAAACAGTCACTCTTTGCAACCTTCGTTAATAGTGGAACAGAAAATTCCTTTAAACGACTAACTGATGTTATAACAGATTTTGGAAATTTAAATACTGATAAATCTACTATTTTAAAAGTTGGATGATTAAAAACATAAATATTAAAACTAAACATAGAAATAGATTTATTTGGACATCGGATTCAGCAAAAACGCTAGGAATGATCTTTTCGAATGACTATGAACAAAACCTTGATAATAATCTGGAACCTAAGATAATTAGTTTTAAAAACTGTCTTAAACAATGGCAACATAGAATATTGACACTCATCGGCAAAATAACAGTTATAAAGACTTTTGCTCTGCCGAAATTAATATACCCGCTTACAGTGCTACCTACACCCTAAGATAGCAAAATTAATGAAATAATAAAAGCAATGTTTCAATTTATATGGAATGATAAACCAGAAAAAATTCAAGAGAGATACACTAACACTCAATTATGATGAAAGAGGTTTAAAAATGACGGATTTCAAGTATTTTCTGAATGCATTGAAAGCATGTTGGGTTAAACGTATAAATGATGAAAACAACAAAGGAGCATGGAAATTGTTTTATGAAATAGAAAAAAGTAGAAACTTCACAGGTCGCTCAACACGACAAATAACATGTAAACTGGGAGGATTTTTAATATTTGAAAGTAATCTGAACAAAAATTACATTGGAATGATATGCAAAGAAAATAGCTGGTTAAATGTATACCACAAAACATAAAGGTAAAGATGAAAGAGAGTGACATAGTATATGATAGAAATGAATCTTTACTTACAGCACTGTCTAAAACAAAATCACCAAATACGTTTTTGTATAAAATGCAAATGAAAAAAAAAAAGAAAAAAAAATTAAAACATGAAGCCAAATGGGAAGATGTTCTAGAAAAAGAAGAAATAAAATGGAAAAATATATACCGACAAGTATTCAAATCAACCATAGACTCAAAACTGAGAAGTTTTAAATACAAATATATTCACCGTCTTATTTCCACTAATAAGTATCTATTAAAGGTAAAATTAACCAATTCAAGTCTATGCGATTTTTGTAACATGTATGTAGAAAGTCAAGGCACTTATTTTGGGAATGCCAATATGGTCAACATATGTGGAATAGATTAACTGATTTCCTAAGTGCCTTAAACATCTCAGCATAATTTAATCTAGAAATAATCAGCTTTGGTCATTTAGTAAGCGGACAAAATATAAATGTAATAAACTTTCTGATCTTTTTAACGAAGTCCTATATTTTTCAGGTGAAAAATACAAAACATTTACCTGTCTTTGACAATTTTATTTTATATTTGAAACTACGAATTAAAATAGAACAGGAAATAACCACAATACATAACAAAATAGAAGAACACAGGCAAAAATGGTCAGTTTTTTTTATAGTATTGGAGAAATAATTTGAGCTGTCTTAATAACATTTTGTATGAGCTAAAAATGCATTTTCCATCAATAACAGTATATATATTCTTCATTTTCTTTATGTTTTCATTCTTTTCTTTTCTCTCCTTTATTTTTTTTGGGTTTTTTGTCACATTTTTCCAATAATATAGACATAAATAATAAAAATAAAATGAACATAGAAGATTAATTAAGAAAGTACTTTGTTTATCAATATTGAAAAAAAGAACAACTGTCACTGATGTATTATGTTTTAAATGTGCTGTATTTATTGGAAATAAAAAATAAAATATATTACAAAAAAGATGATGCCATATACCAAATATCAAAGCCATAGCTACTGTTGTTTTGGATTTTTTAAAGTTTCTCCTTTCGGTTGCCATAGCAACCAGAGTTTTGCATGGATTTCAATTCTTTTGGCAATTTTGATAGGGGGCATCATGAAGTTTAGTGTAAATCTGCCAAGTGGTTTTGAAGAAGAAGACTTTTGAAATTTACAATATAGCCATATAGGGTAGATAAGCCCCGCCCCCTGGTCGCCATGTTTTTCACCGAAACAGAATGGTTTAGACAATTTTGGTAGAGGGTTACCTAGAGATCACTTCTACAAAATATTTTGAAATCCGGCTAACAAATTCTGACAAGAAGCTTTTCAAAGTCTTTCCTTTCGGTTCTTATCAGTCAAGACACTGGCAAGGGCAGAAGAAGGGGAAATCAACTAAGGACTTATAAATTATAAATTACTATAATAGGACTTTGTAACTGAAGATTATATTATGTGAATTTAGTTTAGAGAAGTTAGATTATTTAGATTTAAGATTTAGATTTAGGTTTCAAGACAGTGTGCCAATATGTCATCTAAAAATAATGTAATAAAGTTGTAGAAGTAGCTATGTCACTTTCATAAAGCTGAATGGAAAACTCTTAATAATCGAGACACTGACACGTGTAGAAGAGGGAGCAATCAACTAAGGACTTTTAAATTACTAAAAGACGACTTTGTAACTGAAGATTATGTGAATTTACATAAGCTTTTAGAGCATAAAGTCTCTTTTACTGCACTTAGATGTAGTATAGCGACAAGTAGTTTAGGAAGGTATGTAAACCTCCCTATTGAAGACAGAATATGTCCTGTTTGCAGAAATTGAAAAACATGTACTATTTGTACTATTTCAGAGTCGTTCATATGATGAATTTAAGCAACCAATCTTAACCAAAAACATCAGATATGAACACAAATTTTGTTACTTTATCAGAAGATGAAAAACTGGATTTTTATACTCTCCAACAAAGATGGCGTAAACCTCATACAGTATTCTTCAACTTAGATTTAACATTTTGTATAATTAGGTTTAATATGCTTTATCATTATAAATAATGTCTTAATATAACATTTTATTGGACTCTGTAGTATGATTTGAGTATTTTTATCCACTAGGGGAAGCAGTAGCTAATTAGTTCTTCTTTGATCAGATCCAGGGTGATGTTTTTAAACCATTCCTAATTTTGCACAATAGTGCCCTCATTACTTTTCAAATTCTTAATACCTTATTTTGGTTTTAAGACTTTTTAAACCTTTAATTATCGGCTGCCCCTCAGTTAAATTATACATAAATTTAAGTCGATGTAAAAAGACATGTATGTGTAAAAATTAATCTCCTGTAATTCAAAATTGAATGGCATTGTACTTTCGATGAGACGTAAATAGATAAAGAATATAATATTATTACATAGTCGTTTCTATTCCCCGTTCAGTTACACTGGTACGTAATTCAGTGTGTGTTGTTGCACTATTTTTTCTATTTAGTTCAGTATTGTCGATTCTATTCAGGTATTGGAAATATTTATGATATTTACATAATATTTATACGTGTAGATGCGTATGTAATAAAAAAGGTTATTATCTTTGCATCGGGAAATATGCACTCGTTCTTCAGCGGAAGAATATTGCGCTCCTAAAGTCGCGCAATATTTCCGCTGAAGAACTCGTGCATATTTCCCGATACAAAGCTAATAACCTATAAATATTATGATTTTCATATTTTTTATGCATCTCGTGTATAATTTTACCATCATTGAAATACAAACGAATGCAGTTATTCTATGGCGCGTCATTAAACCCATAAATATTGTCCGTAAGTATTGGCCTGGCAATCATTAATCTTCGCCAATATTTTCGGGCGTTTTCGTTAATTTACGCAATAGTAGTGTCCTGAAAGTATCTACATTACTAAAGTAACATGTAGAGTTAATTGATGACATGGTGGCGTAGAGGTAAGGTGTCTGACTTCCACGCACGTTACCAGGGGTTCGAAATCACTTATACATGTACTCAGTTCAAAAGGAAAGTGTGCACTTTTTAAGTTTAAATATTTCAAAAAATTCCCCGACGTTTTTGTTTCATTTTTTCATACACTAACTCTCAGGTATAACTCAAAATCTAAAATGCACACCAATTTGTTTACGAACTGATTTAAATTTTGCTACCAAACATTATAAGTTTTCATGAAAATAACCGAGAAAAAATAACAGAAAACTAAGTGCATACTTTCTTTTGGAACTGAGTGTACTGAATATATTTTTCCGATTTAATGTATTGTAATGTTATCGTTTACATTATTTTATGTATCATATTTCATGAATTTTAATTGTTTTCTCTTGTAGTATCTTCATCTGGAACGCTGGTGACATATACTACTCCAGCACGATAATACGACAGCATGTTTGATTTTCATGGTTCTCATGCACCGTTGAACTCAAAAAGAGTATTAATGATAGACGTTAAGTGCATACTGTAATGTTATACAAAAATATCTTCTGTATTGTAACGTTTTAATGAAGAAAAATCATAATTATCAAATATGTTATCGTTTGAGTTATCGTGCTGGATTTATACAACTATTGTATACGAAATAAAGACGAGTAGAATTGGCTATTTTCGGATTATTGCGGTCTAACTTTACTTGGATAGATACTATCAACACTAAGTGACTTACTTACTACTATTATATTCAACAGGAATAAAAATAAAACGTCCAAGATGGCCCTAGGTCGCTCACCAGAGTAACACACCATAACAGTGTAACCTTGTTTGACCTAGTGACCCAGTTTATGACATCACATGATCCAGTTTCAAACTCGTCTGATTTTTTAAGGATATAAACACTCTGACCAAGTTTCATGACGATTGGAGAAAAAATGTGGCCACTAGAGTGTAAACAAGATTTTTCTTTGATTTGACCTAAAGTCTGTCCCATCCCATCGGTTAACATCAACTTGGATGCACGGTGACAAAACTGGTGCAGCTATCGGTAAAGTAAATACCGTTAGTTAAACTACAAAAAAGTCACCCTCGAGAATTTCAAGGATTTTTCTCTAAGTACTCGAATTGCTAAATGAATGCCACATATATTTTTCCAACGGCAGCTCACTGTTGTAAAAAATCGGCCGCCAGTTTACTCTCTAAAAAGGAGGAGAACATGACTGTTCACGTGAATTACTTGGGGAGCAACTCAAAATGGATTTAGAAATGAATAATCGTCGTTTTGTACTGAAATACCTTGAAAGATCAACAGATTGAACAGTTCGTATATTCAAAACAAATTTCAAATGCAGGGAAGACAAATTTACTCACATGCAACTTTCAAATTCCAAGTTAACTGTATGCTGTATCCCAAGGTCCGATTTAGATTTCTACAAATTATCAATTCCCCATTTATTTTTCCACCGTCCAATCGGAATACAACTTCATTTTTGTTCTATGTCAAACAACTACACTCAGTAAGTGGCCCCGGCACTCTAGATGATATTCAGGCACCAATTGCACCATACATATTAAACAATGCGTTGATTACACCATTTTTCATACGCATGGCTAAAAAAATAACCTGTATTCTACGATTTAAAAATCCTTCCTTCCCATTGAATGTATTTCAAAGAATTATCCTCGGTATATCACCCTTTCCAAAATTAATTTCCATAAAACTACTGCTTTGAAAACACACTACACTTTTCTATCGCGTCCGATTTGAAAGTGACATCACAAGTTACATAAAACTGAATGACGTAGACTTGCCTTAAGTACTGTTCATCTAACCAGTGGCGTACGCTTCAATAAGGCACGGCAGGCCTGGGCCTGCAGATATCCCGGAGAAAACGAACAATAAAAATGCTAAATAAGCAAAAAAAATGGAATGGTAAGGGGACAAGGCTATAGGAGCTTATGATAATCTAAAAACCCGTATTGAACATGTAATTAGAGCTTATTAATTTTATTTCCATGATTGATAAAAACAGATACCATTAGTTTAACTATTATCTCGCTCGTATACCACGGCCGCGCAAAATATCGCCCTGCAACTTTGTTAATGTCGGAAAATAGACATTGCTTGCAGCTTGTAGTTAACACTTTATAAGCGCTTTTTAATCCTGCACTAAATATTTTGGCACCAAATTTGAAAATGGCATCATCGGGTCCGCCTTATCCTGACCAATGAGATAAGAGAGGTGATTAGGGCCTAATTACGACGCATATTAACGAAAAAAGTTTTATTTGCCCACAAAGCAGGCAAAACAAAAATCGATTTCCATTGAAGGGATTTCAATCTGGAATCCTTTTTAGGCGTAAATGGACGCATTACCAAAAGTAGGTCATTTTGTGAAACATGTTTTAATCGGCAAAACACTACACGGTAAAATCCTTCTTTGTTTATAAAAAGAAAATGTTAAAAACATTAGAATGATCCTTAAATCACTTAAACTAGAATTTGTATAATTTGATTTGATACAAAAAGGGGCCACACTTGTAAGTCTGCATTGTTGTGCAAATTTTAAAAAATATGAATACAATCTCATAATTCTAACATTGAAGTTAAATTGAGAGGGCGCCGATGCTGATAGAAAAGATAGTGTATTTAAAAATAAGATGGGATCAACGGCTTCACATCTGAGATACTAGATCTTGACTTAAAGCAAAGCAAAGTTCTCTCCGTCTGCATTCCATCTTCGTTTGAACTTGTGACAACTGATAAAACAAATTTAACGATAAAAAAGCAAAGGTATATGGCTACCCCTTGGAGAATCCTAGAAAAGAGGAAAGAAGAGAAGAAGGAAAAATAATGATTTTTCGAAAAGGCAACATTAGGGCCGCATTCAAAGTGTATGAGGCTGCTTCACGTAGAGCGCTAATTCATATTTATGTTAATTATCTCAAAGATACGAATAATTTTACCTTTTAATTTAACAGGTGAGCTCATAAAAATGTGAAAATAAGGGGTTTATTGTATATACAATGGCAATGGAAAAGATGTTATTAAATGCTTCTAAAACGTCCCAGAATGCAGGAAATGAAGCGCTGAATTTCAAAATATTCAGGGGGAGTATGACCCGCTATTTCCTCTTTAAGCCTGTTCAACAAATACTTATTAACAACGCTTTATTTGTAAACGGCTAACATCCACATAAATAACCTCAAATTATTAAATATAAACAGACACATGTTTGCCATGGTAAGGGTTCGGTCGGAACACCACTTGAGAAAAATGGCTGGATCCGCGCATGATGTCTACGCACGGTGTTCCGGTAGGGCCATCGCCTCATAACGTATGTGAGCTCGAAGCAACGTAAGAACGAGACTACGATGTTTAAAAGTCAAAACCACGAAACTATGATGCTGAAAGTCGAAATCATTTCGTATTTTCACCATCGTGGTTTCGCGGTTCGACTTTTTAGCATCTTAGTTTCGACTTTCCACTATCGTAGTTTCGAGTTTTCATCATCGTAGATTCGAGTTTTCACCATCATACATTCGACTTTTCATCATTGTATTTTGGACTTTTCATCAATGTAGGATCGGCTTTTCATCATCAAAGTCTCGACTTTCAACATCGTGTACCGCCTTCCTGATACCCATGCAAACAGGTTTACGAGGTTGAACGTAATCGTGTTCTTTTGAATATGAAGGATAATTTTTGTACATGCATTAATATGAAATTTTTTTGGTAGATATTTCGACCTTTATAAATTAGACTGAATAGAACTATAAAACATATGTATCTAAAGTCACATTTACGACCAACATTACACATATAGTGGTAATCCGTGTTTTATCTCTCAATGATTTCAAAAAGAGGGCAATCTTTATATAATATAAGGAAAGCAAGTTATAAATCACAAATAAGTAATATTTTTGCAAGAACTTAGGCATAACAGTTACTATCATAATAATTAACTTTCAGACCTCTATTGATACTATAAAAGATCCTCAGTTTTCAATTTGGCAGTGGCTAGGTAGCCGGTTCTACCGGAACCTTTAGTCTAAAGGTCTAGGTAGCCAACTCTATATCTACATATCATACATGAACATAAGTCAATAATCTTAGCTTGATTGGTTCTTATTGTTTGCTTGAACAAAATGATGAGCTCATTATTCTAAGGCAATTGTATTGTAAGATAATTACATATCAAAAGACCTAATTCTAACTGACCGCCGATAATTGACATCTTCTATCAAAAATGATTTACAACATGTAACAAACTACAAAACTTTATTAAAAACTTTATTTTAGGAAGCTATAAACATGCCGATGATGATAAAGACACTCTGATCATTTGTTGACAACTAAACAAAATATCGTCCGATATGATATGAGCGAGTAAATACGGCGAAATAAATAGGTAAATCACGAAAAGATCTTAAATAGATAATCACAAGAAATGTAATTTATTTAACTAAAATAATGATCCTTTATAATACAGTTTATCAAAGCCAGCTACCTTGACTTACATATTCATATATTACATCCCGAAAATAAGCCAATTTATCGTAGCTACTAAAAAATTAGCTAATGAAAGTTCTGCAAAAATGACGTAGGACCTAATAACAATTTTTATCCTACCTTCATTGGTAAAAATGATGTTAACCAGATAGGTGGGACAGACTTTAGTGACCTAGACATCAATATAAACATTCTAACCAAGTTTCATGAAGATAGATAAAAATTGTGGCTTCTAGAGTGTTAATAACAAGATTTTCCTTTGATCTGGCCTACAGACCTTATTTTCACCCTTTATGGCCCAGGTTTGAACTTAACCTAGACATCATCAATCAAGTTTCATAAAGATTGGGTCATAACTGTAGCCTCTAGAGTGTTAACATGACAAATGTTGACGCACGACTGAGGAAGGACGACGCCGGACGCCGGACAATGACCGGTCACAGTAGCTCATTTTGAGCGCATTGTGAATGGCCTATCATAATCCATCTTAGAATAAGATCAAAGTAATTTAATTTCGTGTATTTAACTTGACAAGGTATGCTCTGGATTAGAATACTACTACGAGGGGGAAAAAGATTTTTATACCTTCAACGTAAAGTGTAGCCTTTGACCTTAGACCCTTTGCCGAGACCGAGTATGTGCCTTCATCTTCCTCGGAAACATCTCTAATCTTTAACATATGAGTAGATCCATCATCTATAACTGCATGCTTCTTTGAGGGATATAAACGCTTGTTTGAGGGACAAAAACGCTTATTGCAATAGTACCATTCCACCTCAGTTTGGCTGTTACTGAGTTCACATAAAAATGTGACCGTGCTATGTATGTTCCCTGCCTCTATATCTGAGAGTTCCTTCGTGAACTTCAAGGGTCCATGTGGGTCTGAAAACAAATAAATATATCACATCATGGCAAATGCTGAATAAAAATTGTCTGAACAGGAAAGGTAAAAAATTATACCAAATATTTATACATAATTTTGAAAATGAGCAGTTTCCTAGAGAATAAGAAAATGACAAAACAGGGAACAAATGACAGTATCACGACCAGACAGTTATAAATGCCAACAGACACAACACACATATGCACAAGACAGACAGTCACAATGGAAAACAGTGGAAAGGGACAGGTATACACATGAAGATATGGACAGTTATGAGAAACGCCAGGAGGAACTAGCTTTTAAAAACTGTTTAGCCCCTTGAGTGATCATGCTATAACACAGGACACACTCGATGGCAAAAATAATTTATAAAATAATTTAAAATAATTGTTTTGCTGGCCTTATTAAATAAAAAATACATTATTTTTTAGCAAATTTGATAGGTTTCAAATGTCCAACCAATTCGCACAGGTTCGATCAACGGCGATGTTGAATGTTTACCATGACGATAAGGCAATGTCAAAAGTAATTTCCTTCACCTCTGATTCTGTGATCTGTGTGAAGAATTGTTATTTGAAGACTTGTCAATACTGGTACAGAATCCAGATACAGTTCTGAATCCACATACATCTAGATGATAACTGGTCAGTGCTAGTACTGAATCCAGACACGCCCAGTTTAGAAACTTGTCAATACAGGTACTGAATCCAAATACATTCAGTTTGGTAACTGGCCAGTACCGATAATAAATTAAGAAATGACCGTTTGGAAACTGGTCAGTACTGGTACTAAATCCAAATACAGCCAGTTTAAGAACTAATCACTACTTGCGCGGAATACAGATACACCAGTTTGGAAACTGGCTAGTACAGGTACTTAATCCAAATACACAAAGTTTGGAAACTAACAGACAAATCGTTAGAGTTAAATCCCAAACCAAACGATCATTTAAGCAAACAAATTACACGAGGTCTTTCAATACATGACGCAACTGCCTTAATATTTTTTAAACTAAACAGGTTTATCTTAGATTGCAGGATTCCTAAGGAACAAGTATGAACAGATACTGCATGATGAAATTTTAGTTTATACTAATTTATTTTAGCTCGATTGTGATGAAAGCTTCAAGCTTATTGAAACCACTTCGAGTCCGCTTCCTGGAAAAACCAGTACTGGTGTAATATGAGAAGTCATGGTCGTGACCCCACTGGGGCTCGAACCCACGACCCCTGAATTGAGCGGCCGACACCTTATCCACTAGACCACCGCTCCCCTTGATGAAAAATTTTGAAAACAAAAAGTTAAGGTGACATGCCGTTTCCATATACATATCGTATTGCATAGCGTTAGCTTGAACAGAATAAGATATTTTACAAGGCTGTGCAGATTTCCAACAGTACAATTGTTTTAATAGTGTTTTAAATATTCAGCCTATTTCTAGTGACACTTTTTAAGAGATACATGCAATAGCAAACGTAAATGACAAACTCATAAAGAAGTTTTGCGACAGAAATGAAGCACGCTAACGAACAATTTTGCAGATAACATACAAAGACAGACGGTATTATGGCTACTACTGACGACATTTTGACAGATAAAATATAAATATAAACAGTTATTCTAAAATCTTAGGGCCATAGAATTTCACACTCTTAGGCAGGATTCACAGACATATTCCGTCTTCACTATGCAACAGAAAACCATTGATAATATGGAACAATAACAAATAAATCAATCGATATTTGTTAAAAACTAATGGTTTTGACTATTGACCGGAAAGTCATTCAATTAGTGCTTTGGTTATTACATCGGAAATGAATTTACAAGCTTTTATATTGACTTTGTGTATAGACAGTTCAATAGCTCAAACTATAAACCGGTCATTTATTTTATAAGTTATGTAATAGCAACGGTTGAAGTATATTGAATGATCCTGGTATTACAAGTAAGCATCACAAGTAACACGCAGATTTGTCTAGTGCCCATATTTCAAACTAGGATTTAAGATGACGCATTTACACATCTTAACATTTGCTCTGATTTTGCATATAGAAAATTGTTTTTACAAATAACTATTTTACGAATGTTGCCTAAAGCTTTCTGACCACAATGTTGTCTAAAATACATTAAGCATAATCAATGGTGGATAAAACCACAATAAAAACAGATGATTATATCAGCTCTTGTATATCAGGTAATTAGGCAACATTTGAAAGCCACCCCTCCAGAAAATTAGAAAAAGGTAATAAAATTATGTTTAAAAATTACTGTTATGTTTGGGTAATATATGAAACTGCTCCCGGAGATTATTGACAATGGTGGCGAACTCGTGAATTGTTTTGTATCCATCTGGCATCCACGGGATAAATTAATAATTTAAAGTTATATAGCAGTTTAACTTTTATAAACTTTAGCACAACTACCGAGAATGCTTTTTGTTTGTTTTGGGTTTAACGCCGTTTTTCAACAGTATTTCAGTTATGTAATGATGGGCAGTTAACTATGGTGGCTGATTTCTGCCATTTCGTGTGTTCGTGTTGGCGGGGCGAAATGTCGAAGTAACGAAAACACGAAATGTCGAAGTAATGCTTATTTGTCATGTACACGAAGTAACGAAATATTGAAGGCGAAATAACGAAATTTCAGAGGTGAACACACGAACTTTTGTATTTATTACTTGTTGTATCGGCGGGGATTAGAACTTCGTGTTGTCGCCCTTCTTTGGTCGCGTCTTCGTGTATTCACCTCGAAAGGCGAAATGCAAACACACGACAACTGAGCTGTTTTCGACCTTTCGTTACTTCGACCCGCCGACACGAACACACTGAAAATGTTTCGTGTACACGTGTTTCCTTTTGAAGACAATCAAGGTATCATTGTTATTCACTGTGTGATTCACTTATTTTTCATTAGAGATAGCAAGAAAACGTAATAATAATTTTGCTGCTCATTGTTTTCAACTTGCATTGGTGGATACATTCGTTATCCAGAAATCGTCGATTCTGTGACGGGTCTCTTCAACAGGGATGGGGTGCACTAGTCTTATTTCGGAAATATTTTGTTTTTATTCATTCTGCAACACAAACTTCAGTCCTCTTTAGCAGTAAATTATTAAGGAACAGTTTCTCAGACAGGGTTGGTTCGCTATACTAGTGGCGGTTGTCAAGAATTTTCCACGTTGTTCCAAATTCTCGACATGAGGCGGTTAGGTCAGCCTCCACCAGTATATCTTAACGTTGTGTAATAAGAAGTTTGTTTGTTTCAAGTATACTGTAGGCCTCTGTTCACAGGGCCTCCACATCTGCATTGTAAACATATACTTTATATAATATGTATTTGTACATTGACATTTATGTGAAGCTGTGACCAATCTGCCAATCATTAATTAAAACGAAATTAGATATTAATTGCTTGCTTTAGTAAAATTGTAAATAGCAAAAGTAATATATTCATACTACTGTCTCGAGTTTTTTTTAGTATTATTAATTTCTGTGCCACGCTATCTTCAGTAAGGTGTTTTTTAATTATTACCATTCAAAACCGTTTATTGAAGGAGCTCTTATCCGGTTTTAAGGACCCGTTTAAGTTTATGTCTTGTTGATATGTTAATATATTTGTTGCGATTTAATCTCCTTTTGGGTCCTTTCAGTTCTGCACATGGAAGAAGAAGGTCGTTTGCAAATAGATGCCAGGGTTGATTTTGCTTCTAATCGAAGGAATCCTCGATTGTTTATGCTTGATGTTTGTTATCAACATTCGCTGGGGAAACCACATAATTACCTGCATAAATTTGCAACACATATTACCAATATAATAATTCATATAACCTTCGAATATCGACTTGCTCTTTCACCTCTCGTTTAAGTGTACACCTTCCAGTAACACACAAATAAGCACCTCAATACTCCAGGATTAAATTGTAGCAGGTTACAAAACAAATAGTCATTATGGTAACTGCAAAGTATAACAGAAAAGCTATTAATCAATTTAATGTTAAAGTCATTCGGTAATTACGCAGACATATCCATAAATACAAATTATATCAAAAATAAGCAAATAATATCAGTCTACCTCCCTGCTATATAAACTGCAAAACTGATAAGATTTAAATCACTCAACAAATATCTCAAAATACTATTTAAGTATTCCTTCACAATATCTAGATGCGCATGGAATAATTACGTCCATATATTAAACATCAGCAAGTATAAACAATCGAGGGTTCCTTCGATTAGAGGCAAAATCAACCCTGACATCTGTTTGCAAACGACCTTCTTCTTCAATGTGCAGAACTGAAAGAACCCAAATGGACATTAAATCGCAACTAGTATATTAATATACCAACAAGACGTAAGCTTAAACGGGTCCTTACAACTGGATAAGAGCTCCTTCAGTAAACGGGTTTGAATGGTAATCATTAAAAACACAATAAAATATTTACACAATGACATCTTTTATGGAATATTAATCATTATCTTTCATAAATGTAGGACAAATATTATTTTATAAATAGTAAAACACATTATTTAGATAGCATTCAAAGCTTAGGACGGCGAAATGATGCCCCGTAAGACTGACAGAAGCGTAATGTTATGCGCATGTCTACCGGAAGGCTAATACACGGAATGACGAAAATGCACATTTTCATGTGGTCGAAGACACGAACAAATGAAAGGTCGAAAACTGCTTATTTGTCGTGCCTTTCGACTTTCGAGGCAAATACACGAAGACACGACAAAAGAAGGGCGACAACACGAAGTTTTTATACCCGCCGATATGAAAAGTAATAAATTCAAAAGTTCGTGTGTTCGCCTCTGAAATTTCGTTATTTCGCCTTCAATGTTTTCTTACTTCGTGTTTTCGCCTCGAAAATCGAAAGGCGAGCACATGAGAAATAAGCATTATTTCGAAATTTCGTGTTTGTGTGTCGTCGACATTTTGACCCGCCGACAAATAAGCATTAGTCACTTCGACATTTTGCCTCGCCGACACGAACACACGAAATGGCAGAAATAAGCCACCATAGTTAACTAACCAGTGTTCCTGGATTCTTTACCAGTATAAACCTGTTCTCCTCGAGTAACTGTCAACTTTCCCACATGAATCAGAGGTAGACGACGATTTGTTTCAGACACAGTGTCTTTTATCAAATCGTCACGGATAACGTAAATAAAATCTGGAAAGTAGATCCCTCGAAAGCACCGAGAACAAGGCAAATAGTGAAAATTGCAGACTCGGTTTGATTGAGTCTGTTCATGGGCAATAATGGAAAAAGCAACACTGCCCACGCCCCCTAGCACCGGCTTAAGCAGTATTCAATCTTCTAATCTAAATGAGTTGAAATCAATGATCCCGAAGGACCAGAAAATATAACAACACTGAGATGAAGTCGGGGCGACTTTTTACGGCCGCCACACAGCACTTAACACCCGCTGTTGTGAAGTAAATAAAATCTGGAAAGTAGATCCCTCGAAAGCACCGAGAACAAGGCAAATAGTGAAAATTGCAGACTCGGTTTGATTGAGTCTGTTCATGGGCAATAATGTAAAAAGCAACACTGCCCACGCCCCCTAGCACCGGCTTAAGCAGTATTCAATCTTCAAATCTAAATGAGTTGAAATCAATGATCCCGAAGGACCAGAAAATATAACAACACTGAGATGAAGTCGGGGCGACTTTTTACGGCCGCCACACAGCACTTAACACCCGCTGTTGTGAAGTAAATAAAATCTGGAAAGTAGATCCCTCGAAAGCACCGAGAACAAGGCAAATAGTGAAAATTGCAGACTCGGTTTGATTGAGTCTGTTCATGGGCAATAATGGAAAAAGCAACACTCCCCACGCCCCCTAGCAAGCCTAGCCCCGGGGACCGAACTCACAACGCCGCTATCCGTAGATATGCGCTCTCCCTATGCAATGAACTAAGCGGGCATGCGGCTATGATGCAATTTTATATTGCTTGCCCAACAAAGACATCTCTGTTTTATGTGTGCAATGTGTACGAGGTTTTCAATTTATCTCACCATGCTTTTAAGATATTTTCCCTAACAATGCATGCAATTAAAATTATATGAGATGCAAAGTTATATGCGGGAAAAGAAATAGTTATCATTTCCTTTATAGAACACTGAAATTGAGCACTGCTCACTCGTAAGATGTGATTATTGTTTGAAGCTGACTTAAAATAAGAATATACTAACCATTGTTTGGGTCACTTTTGCGTCACAAAAAAAATCTCCTGTCTAATAATACACCAATTTTCGCTTCTAATTCAGTTATGAAGTCAGTTCTTTCACCACGTGCAATAAATAATTAGTAGAATTTATCTATTTATACTCTAGTGGATGTGAATTGTTTCATCACGTTTCTACTGGTGACAATTTCTAGCGTAGTTATAAGGCACGTTCTTACTGTTAATGTGATACCGGGTACTGTGATTCCAAACCAGGTAGAAACAAGCAGCTATACTCGTACATCAAAGTACAATAACACTGAGTTGTATTTTAAGTCCCATTGAAGTCGTATTGATACTGACCCGGTCACAAAGGCAATAATTCGAATAACAATTTAAGTCCTCTTTGTTCCAAACAAAAAAACCAATGGTCATTATATTTGTTGAGTGCGTTGTAATTTAAAAGTTGTTGAAAGGAATAAACCAACCCAAATAAAACAGAAAAAAATGGAAATCCACCTAGGATAATTGTTGTTGTGAAAAAGGAAATTGACATGCGTATTATTTATGGATTTGCATTGAACAGTGATAAAAACAAGGACAGGGATCCAATAGATATAAAAACGTTCCCAGAAAGCAGCCCCCAAAAAAGCATTCCGCATAACAGCTTATATATGTAGAGTTGTGACAATGACAAACACATGCACAAAACTATTTTAAATAGACAAGGCCAAACAAACACAGAAGGACACTGCTTTGGAAGAGTCAATGGCAATAAAATCACTAGTGAGTTCAAACCTGTTATCTTTTCTTCTACGCACTATGTTTTCTAACACTTTACACCATAAATGACACAGGCGTGATATTAGTTGAGAATTATATGGAGCGGACTGACGCGAGACAAAAAGCTGCAATCTTTCAATGCTTCAAATTGCGTCGATCATCGTTTTTAAAGACATTTCTTCATGAACATTGTGACCAGAAGTATCTTCTTGAACATTGTCACCAGGAGTAAGCCAGCCTCCATATTATGTTATAATAACTTCAAACTTGGAGTCCCCAAAAATCAATGCTGTATACAATGTATATATATTTATATTTTAGCTCCATTAACTTCACAGTAGTTTAAACAAATTTTGTTGCAGATCAAGTTACCAGCACGTCAAATCCAAAATAAACCGGTATATTTTACCTTCGATCTTGACAAAACATTCTGTTATAAAAGTGCCATATGCACATGTGTATTTGCCAGCATCCTCCACTGTAACACCATCCACTACAAGTTTATGTAGTTTCCCGTCTGAAGATATTGTTTTCCTAGCATCTTGTGTGATTGATTCATCATCTTTTAGCCACATTACTGATGAATTAGGCTTGGTAATTTTACACTCCAAAATCAAAGTTTCATCGACTGTGACAGTCCTGTTTGATAAAGGCTGAATAAAATCTGTAATACATTTATATATTGTCAAAGAATTTCAGTCATCCAGAGTTTAAACGATAAGAATACATGTTATTTTCAAATCATGAATTAAAAGTGTGGGATATCAATACACCGATTTATTAAACAAATTATCAACTTAGAACCAAATGAACGAATAACAAAATTTTACAAATTTGCTAACTAGTTGAAGCTTTTTATCAAGACTTGTTCCGAATTTGGACCGAAATCATTTAGTACCTCCTAATTCACGTGATGAAATATTTGTAAACAAACGAAATACTACTTTTCGTGACATGAATTTTTAAAGAGGAGTATTTGTAGGAGTATACGTATTGTGAACATATGCAGCACATCTTCAGAAAAAATATTTGTCATTTATTAAATGATTTAAAGTTTAACTCGCTGCAACATGTATACCATTTGAAACGAAATGAATTAACATAATGGTGCTTTAGCAACTGTATTAAATGTGTTTATGTGGAACATCATATCAAAATGGCAAATATTTTACATGATTTATCCTTAATTCCGGCATAAGAAACATCAAAAATTAAATAGCAGGAAGAAGAATATAACCTGATTCAATTTAAGTATATCAATCGATCAGTCACATACAAAAAAGAGTTATATTATGCTTCGTGCTATTTACTTTTTAAGGCTTCAGAAGCATTTTTGTATGGATGTATGAATCATCTCTTTATTTTGTTTTCTTAAGGTTCAGTATTAGACATTTCAGGGATGCTAGAGCTAAATATAGAGCAGTTTAAATACAACATCTCGCAATCTGCATGAATCTTCATAACTAAGCATTATTGACCTTTCTCGAGATTATCCAGAAGCATAGCATGGTTGTTAAATAGGTCGTGTATACTAGCAACACAACAAAATCCATAAAATGGTGTTTTATCGTGCACTGCTTCTTTTCTTGGAAAACTTGAAAATGCCTGAGAAACAATAAAACATAATAACGTTCCTGCCTTTCAATTTCATTTATACAGGTCTGTCTCAAAATTAAACTACATGGCGATTTTTAAAAGCATATATACATTTTTACAAAAGAAATATGTATGAGTTTAACGGTTTCATAGGGACAAACATTCTGACCATGCCTCAAACAGGTAGATCATTAACTAAGTTTTTTTCAATGAATTCACCTAGTGACATTGATTTTTACCCAAGAGACCCAGTTTTAAATTTATCCTCGATTTTAAACAAAAAACAATCTGATCAAGTCCCATGAAGATCAGATAGTAAATTTGGCATCTAGGGTATTAACAAAGTCATACTATGACTTGGCCTAGTGTCCTACCTAGATATTCCAGTTTTCAATATGACCTTGCCTTTATCAAGACAAACAAGGTTTTATGAAGAAATAGAACATACTACCTCTAGAGTGTTATCAATGCTCTTTCTTTAAACTAGTGACCTAACTTTTGATCTCAGTTATCCCACTTTTTAACTTGTTCCAAGAATACAAACATTTTTTTATAATGTTAAAAATGTGACCTCAAGTGTCAACAAGATTTTGTATGATTTAACCAGGTGACTTAGCTTTTTATCTTAAATAACCCAATTATGTACTTCGTCAAGATTTTATAGCGATTAAGATTATGACAAAGATTTATGATGATCAAGTAGAAGATAATGCCTCTAGAAAGATTACAGGGTTCTTCTATGATTTAACATACATTGCAGTTACATAGTTTGAGACACAGGCAATCCAGTTTTGAACTAGAAGTAATAATGTAATAATTCATAGAAACAAACATTTTGACAAAGCTCTAAATGATAACATAGAAAATGTGGACAACTGAGTTTTAATAATGTTCTTCTATAAATTGACAAATGACGTAATGTCTGACCTCAGGTTGCACAGTTTTAAACTTGAAATAGATTTGACACAGTTTTATGAAGATCAAGTAGGAATAAAGCTTCTTGAGCGTTAACAAGGTTTTACTATGATTTGATCTTATGACCTTGTTTTTTATCTCAGTTATAACAGTGGACTTCATAGAGACAATTATTCTTACAAAGTTTTATGAAGATCACACCTCCCGGTGGTAAATTAAGGAAGTGTAGTGTTTTGAGCTCTCACGTTACCATAGGCTACAGCATATGAAATAAATAGATAAAATTAATACCTATTTCTAGTTTTTCCAGTTTCCTAACATATTCATCTTTAGTGTTTCTGATTTCATCCCAGTAAATGCTAACTTTTGGACATTTCTTTATAGCGTCAACTAATAGGTCCAATGTCGCTTTCTCGGCAGATCTATTCTTCCACTTCAGAAGCATTTGATAGATTTGCATCTCAATTTGTTGGTGCTGTTCTTTGATATGGTCTATCTCGGCTTCTGCAATTCCAAGTTGAGGTCCAAGAAGTCTCCAGTTTGTACCGATTGCTACCTGAGACAACCGATTCAGAGTCTTGATTGTTACTTGCATTTTTGGATACATTTCACTTGTGAATTCCATTGTCCACTCTTCTTTTGCTCTTTTGAGATCAAAGTTATCATGAGTAATGTTATCAGGACAAAGCATATCGTCCTTTTCTTTGAAATCATTTAGCTCACTGCTTCCTTCTTGGCCATGATCTATGTGGTTGCATCTGTAAGCCTCAATAAAGGGTTTGTCTTTTTCTGACAGATGATACTTCAATCTTCTGAATTCATTGAGTGCAACTGCTTCAACGAAACGTCTAAACTCGTCGGCGGGATGAGTTTCAACTGGACTGGACTTAAGATTTATCACTCTAAGTTCAATTGTTTTACTGTCTTTTCTATGCTCTAAAATCCCTGCATGGTCTTTTATGAGTTTGAAAACACATAAATTTTCAAATAGCAGCCTTTTCTTACCACACTTTAAAACAGGCCAAGTTCCAAGTGCCGCAGCTAGGGCTTTAAGGAAGGTCAGATGTACAATCGATGATTTATCAAACTTCATCAAATATCGAACTTTTGACTGAGATTTTCTATCTAGAAAAGACACCAATTCTTCTTTCGAGCTGTGATCCTTCAGTAAACTTGGAACAATAAACCAATCTTTCTTTTTCTTTCCTCCAGACTTTGTATCGTATTCAGCTACTTCTGATATAATGTTCTGTTTCTGTAAGAATCCAATGATGACACCTTCATGCTCCACAAAATCCGGCCTGTTGGACCAAACCTTGTTAATAAGTTGACGCGTTAGTCGGCCTTCTTTTGACAAAACTTTCCTAAGGGAACGGATGTCAGGGTCATTTTTGTAAAACTGTTCTGAAGTAATAATGCATTTAAAAGCATCTATTAAGAATTTTGGATCCAAACAAACGAAGTCTGATAACTGGTCTTCATCGTAGAAAAATAATGAGCCTTTTTCGTGATGATAATGAAGGAACAGTTTTAGTTGTTCTTCATCAAACAGAGGATACTCATTGCGCTTGTCTAATTCGACAACATCTTGAAATGAGATAATAGGTGTTTTCTGTCCTCGTAGAACTTTTTCTAGTTGCATCCAGCGCGCTGGGATCTCGACAGGGTGAACTTGCTCTTCATGCTTTTTAAAGATAAATCCAATGAGATCTGCGATGCCAGGATCTGACATATCATGATTATCCACAGCAAAGTCTTCCTTCTCGATATGGTTGATAAGTTCAGTATCATCAAACAAAAGTCTTATATTTTCGAAATATTCTTTCCATAATCGGTCATTTCCCAGAAGCTTGTCTTTATGCGTACCAACCAGTATAACTCGTGGGTCAGATCCAGCATATGCATGAATAGATTCCATCCAAAATCTCGCAAAATGTTCCATATTTCTATCGCCAGTTTCTCCAGGAAACTCTTCGTCTAATACTATTGTATCCAAAGGTTTCGTTAAGTCAAAAACCAAAAGGTATAAAGCTTTTCTGCTATGAAACAATGCATGGGTAGCATAAAATATGTACTGACCCCCAAAGTCCCAAATATCAAAGAATTTTTCAGGGCTGTCCTTTTGAACTTCTACTACGTTAGAAAATGTTGCCATCTCACCAGAAGACAGTGCCATAAGTTTTTCCTCGTTGACTTGAGGTGTTTGCAGTGATACAGGCTGGACAAAATTCCCCGTATCGTTGAATTTGTTTGCAACAACTTCAACAGAGACGTTGGGGCTTATCTCAATTGGCTGCGGTTGATCTTGTGAAGTTTC
Source organism: Mercenaria mercenaria (assembly GCF_021730395.1). Classification (NCBI taxonomy): domain Eukaryota; kingdom Metazoa; phylum Mollusca; class Bivalvia; order Venerida; family Veneridae; genus Mercenaria; species Mercenaria mercenaria. The sequence continues at coordinate 2,627 of NW_026462967.1, read as the reverse complement.
TTGTTCGGGCATGGTTTGATCCAAAAAATCATATGTCAAGTTTTCTTCTAAATCTGTTTCACCTTTATCTGATTTTATTGTTTGTTCTATTGAACGTGCAACTGATGCAGCTCGACTAACAAACTCATGGTTTTCATTTTCAGAAGATACAAATGTATGGGCTCCATCGTCTGATGTCTGACATTTGTATCTGTTGATTTCTATACCATTTGTAGTGGTCACGCCTTCACAAGTTTTACCAATCAATCTGTTTGCTAATGAAGTTTTACCCTGGGCGTAGTTACCAATGATATTTATGCGAAGTGTGTTTTCTTTTTCCTTTCCTTTACGAATTGCTTTTTTATATAACAACAACTTGTAAGGATCATAAGCCACTTCATCAGGAACTAGAAGAAGATAAAATGAAATAGAAAATTTAAAAGTGTATTGTTTGTTCACTGGGTTGATATTAATATAAGAAATATTTTCTGAGCAAAGTCGTACATTGTGAAGATGTCAACACTGTATGACGTTTGCCTCATGGAAATGACTCGTAGAAATGTAAGTTCCAAAAAGGAACATTTAACTCAGAATAACATTTGCATGTTCACAGCATGTTAGTTTTATTCGACGAAAGCTGTAGGAGGAACGACAGGGTGTACAGAAGATGTTGTAATATTTCAAAGTCCAAAGACAAAATTTTATAACAGTAATCAACTATAAAAGTCTCGTCAATATGCACATATCCACTTCATGTTTATTATGCTTACTCATTTTCATTTCAGTTGGATGATCGTATTACGGGTGTTGTTGCTTCACGAGATGAACTGATCAAATTAGCTGAATGTAAGCCTTTTTCATGCAATGCTGTAGAAAACATTAAAGATCACTTAATCATAAAGGTACGCCGTTTGCTTTTTCTTGCAACACAAATGTGTGCAATATTTTTATCAGTAACTCCATATGCTTGAATTTGGATACTTCGTACACCGCCCTTTACTTGAAATCCTCGGTCCCGGCCAACTAGTATATAATGTATATTTTTCGAACTACTAACAACACGAACTAATTTTGCTTGTCCCGTCGAGATCTTGTATATTATGTATTTACATAGCATTTGTGATCTAATATATGCTCAATCGAAGGTTCGTCTTGATTAAAAAAAGAAGATAACATGCTCAGAATATAGTATACATATATACACTCAACAAAATTCCTAATCGGTCAGTTTGTATTGTATTACTATTTTGTTAATAATGCATGTATTTAAAAGAAATTTCACATACCGACATTTGAATAGGTGATGCAGCTAATAATGGGATTTTCATTTTTGGCCGACTCACGGCCAACGTATCCGCTTTGGGCGTTTTGACCAATATAGTATATTTTGAACGTGCAGAGCACCTGCACTAACATGCATGAGTTAATGAACACTTTTGTTATAACTGACGAAAGCCCTTCTAGAAAAACACAAATCATCGTGAAATTGACACAAAAGCAACGCGCACGGGCTGTCAGGATTTTACAATAAAATTCAAAATCGGTCACTGCTGTGAATTGTACTTAGGTTAAATTTTGTCAAAAGAGCGCGGATGGTAGATAACCAACGATTGAATGTTCTTGTAAACGGAAATAAGGTTATAAATGAAAATAACCATCAAAGTAACAGGGACAAACAAATTGTATCAAAATTATTTTGAACTTGCAAAAATAATTACACAAATGTTGTAAATGTGTCCCGGCTAGCAACACTCCGACACCTCGAACGCGTTGTTCTTGTGTAAATTTCCCCGTGATATGTGTTTTCAAGTAGGACTTGAATCAGTAATGCCAAAAGTGTAAACGAAAACGTGCATGTTGGTACACATGCCCTGCACGTGCAAAATATGCAATTTTGGTCAAAACGCCTATTGCGGTTACGATGGCCGTGAGTTATCAAAATAGAATAAAAATTAGCTGCAATACATATTCTAATGTCAGTATGTGACATTTCGTGTGAAAACATGCATTATTAACAAAATAGTAATACTAGTATATAATAATAGTAGTATATATATATATAGCTCTATTATTTTTACAGACCTTCATACACACTTAAAGAAAATTCATTATTTATATCAATATTCTTTATTCGTACCTTCTGAATTTCCACCTTCATCACGTTCACTAACGCTTTCGTTATCTTTCACGGCTGCTTGTAAGTCAGCAAGAATTTCTTTCGGTGTTTTTTTCGTATTTATTCCGTGTTTGCCAAGAGCTGGTGTTACTGCGGGATCGCAGATATTATGGCTTTTACTACACTTATTTCCAGATCCACACATACCTTTTACGTAACTCAGGCAAATATGTATGTAAGGACAGGATCCATCTTTTTCACAACCTTTACCATTGTATCTGTAGCATATCTCTGGAACAGATGACTTTAACCTTCTCTCATCCACACTCTCAGCTGAAAGAAAATAATCTATTATGATTTTTTTCATTATCAAATGAATGCTATAAGATTCTTTCCCTGGTTGTAGGTACAGATGGGAATATCCGGTCTCGAGGGTAACTGTTTAGGCGGTAACGAGGCTCCTTGCCGAGTTACCGCCTAAACAGTTACCCGAGAGCCGGATATTTCCATCTGCACCTATAACAAGTGACAG
>NW_026462966.1:0-77397 GCF_021730395.1 Mercenaria mercenaria | reverse complement strand
CATCATACCTTGCTGTATCCAGCTTAAAGAATAAAAATGACAAATGCGCTCTAAACCGCTCACCTCAGAATTATAAGATAAATAATGAAATCCTACTCTGCACGCTTCAATATGAAATGTCTTCCTCAACATTATATATGTGTATGTATTTCGTCTTTTCGTCTTTTATTACATGTAAGCCTATGTACGCAGAATAAACATTTTGCAACGTCGTTTAGAGAAGCTGAGATGATAAAGTGTTCTTTTTTTAAGTTCAGAAGTAATTAATGTTCTTTTCTGAAAGTTATACTATCCTATATTTTCTGAAAGTGCATTAACAAATAAACCGTTTTATCCAGTATTAAACAATAAATGGTTCATTGTGTTACATTATTGCAACACGACTAAGGAATAATACTGTCACCTCGGCGCAAAAACTTAGTAAGTGCTCCAGCATGTCAATGCAGTAACTTAGTTTCTGCATTTTGACGGTATAAATTCTATCGTTAAACGCACACTACCTATAAGTACCGCACAGTATTATGGCGTTTTCTAGCAACATGTAAATAAACAATCAGTACTTAGCAATCTCTTTTAAAACAGAAGATATTGGAAGTAAGATCAACAGTTGGCTTGATGGCGCAGTAGGTTGAGTGGATAGAAATGTTATCATTTTGTAGTGACAGTTTTGATGGTTCGAACCTTGCATCAGTCTTTTGTTTAATTTTGCATTTAATTAATACACTTTGTGTAAGTTTGTGTTTTTGTCTGGTTTCTAATTTATTCACGAAAGCCTTAAAAAAATAGATCATATTAAAGATGAAGAGTATTTAAATATGATTACGTGTTAACAGTGACATATATATGTTAGTGAGCAAGTTAGTACTAGATTAACAAACTTGTGTTGTTTTCGTTAAATCGTATCGGGAAAAAAAAGAAATTAAATACACTTTTCAAAATACTATTTTACGGGTCCGGGAATCGAACTCCCGACGAAAAAGTATAAGACGAGTACCATTACCGCTCGGCCAACGAGGAATTACTGTTGGCAGCGTAAACGTTGTGTATTGACTAAAATTTATGCTATTGTTTTGTTTGTTTACATTTCAAAGCGCCTTATTACTGTGCGATATTAATGGATCGCGATAATTTTATTTTAACGGTACTTGGTAAAATCCAAAAACAGGTAACGCAGGTATAGCATCCGATAAGTGGTGTTAATTTGTATAATGTAGTATACATAAAAGATTTGTAGTCTAGTGAATAGTGTGTCGGACTTCTATACTTTTTATGTTTGTATGGTGTATGTTCAAGCCCTTCTTTTTTTAAATGATTTTTACTTATTCTATTTTATATCGTCTTTTGTTTTTATGTTTTATTTCATTCTTTTTTTTTATTTATTTGTTTATTTAGTTTATTTTTATGTTATGACATATATGTGTACAGAAGTTCATTAAAAAGCACTGTTGGTATCTGAGTAGTCATCCTGTTCGCTAGCAGTGTCTGTAGCCACTGACCACAATCATGAAATGCTCACATAAGTCGTTATAAATATGTAACTGATATGTGTTTAACATAACATTTTATTAACCAACCTTCATAATGTCTTTAACGATCGCAACTTTGGTTTCATTTTCCTTGCAAGAGTTTTCTTTATTCATTTTGCAATGTTAATAGATTCAATGTCTATTCTAATATGAGATCCTCTGCAAAATGTCAACAAGTACTCGGTATAAGTTACCTGTATTCCTTCTCCAGGTAAAAACATGATAGAAAAATAAAAAAAAGTTGCTCGTCCTGTATTCGAACCAGCACCGTAAGCTTACAAATCATACGTGTTAACCACTAGACCACACAGCTTCTTACATTGATATAAGATATGTGTCATTTAATGTGTCTACCTGTTTCCCTATTTCATTGTTATGGGTTAATCCGGTATTAGTAAATAAAGGCCACAGATACTAATCCCCAATGATAACGCGATTCCCGCCGAAACGCGAAGACGAGTCTATTTCATGATAACTGATGAAATAATAATTCATAATGGTTACCCATTTACTTGACAATTAAATATTAGTATTTCTTTCCTTCATTTTAAATAGCCACTATGTATATGGCAACATAGCTCAGTTGGGTAAACTGCAGACAACAATTGGATATAAGCAAATTGTTTTGTGGGTTGAAATCTTCATGAGGGTTTTTTTTCCAGATTTTTTTTCTATTCGTTTTCATTTTTATTTCATTACTTTTGTTTCTTTCTTTGATGGTTTGAATTTGTATATATGTCTTTATATAACACAATAGCATGTTCATTATTTGCATGGCTTGAGTGCATGCATTTAATCTATCATCTTTGATATATAATAAACTATTCTGATCTGCCATATCGGCTTTAGATACCTCTCTGTAGTATTGTCACAGAGCTCATGAAGGAAACTTAATTTTTATGCAAAAGTGAAATAAAAATTAATTCTCAATGCTGAGTTTCGAACCCACACGGCAAAAGATCTGTTGACCATGGACAGTATGCTTTACCACTGAGCTAATTTGTAATTGGAACAAAATCTAGAAATATTTATATTGTAACATGCTAGAAAAATGCTGAATTCCCTATGTTCCATTTTAATCTATTTATAGTCATGTTTGTAAATATCAAGTTATCGTTGGGGCATAGTATCGCGTTTTGTTAAATACCTGTAGCTGCATGTATTGTTTTCATACAAAAGGCAGTGTCAATTTACAGTGACTGTAAATAGTATGTACCTTGACGACAATATTTTGTTTTATGTTGACGTTGTATTTGCATTAGAGTTTCAGTGTTTAAAATGATAAAGGAATACTAATGAAAGGCAAGTGAAAACTTGATTTATTTATTAATCTTGTTTGATCTATTTATTATTATTGTTATTATTATCATCATTACAACAACAACCAGCAACAACAACAACTACATTTTATTTACCATGTACATGAATTATAACATCGAAAACACGACATTTACGAAATAAAACTCGACAAAAGGGTTATACCTGTTTTATTATGGGCATAAGTTCTTCTGGAAGGTATTAACACGATTACTTTACAGAATACTTATGACTGAACACATTCAAAATGCTAAATTAAAAAAGGAATATGGATAGTTGTGTGCTACATGCAGAATATAATTTAAACATAGTGTTTTCTTTGAAATTATTTACACGGACAATTGACACGAAACCTCTCGGTCTGACTTATCTTTGATAGCAAAATATCAATTAAAATGAAATAAAAAATAGTTTTCTATTTACTTTAACGGGAAAATAGATTAATTCTTGCTGTCATCCAACTTTTTCATAAGATAGGATCGTTTTATGCTTGTGTTTTCTCTATTTATGTTGGTTCAATGTCACTTCGAAGGTGCAATGAACTAATACGGGGTGAACTTTTACGGCAGGTCATAAGTTAAGCCATCTTTATGTTACATAATATTGTAGTGAAAACTATTGCATTTTTGTCAAATACAGAATAAAAAGTGTATGCAAATGGGAAGAATATAAAAGATATGATTAAGTTATATCTGTAAAAATAATAATCGGTTTGAAGAATGGAAATGTGTTGCAATCTCGAGATTTCCGTCGTTCATATGGTACATTATATATCACCCATCCTCTATAAAATCTTAAACTATTCCTCACACTTCTGCCAGTTGTGGTGCAAATGATTATATAAAAAAAAATGTTCGTTGTATCAATATATGATCCATGAAAATTAAAGAAAATAAAACTCCCGTATTTACAAACTCAGTCCGTTCGTCCGTCCACGTCCCTTCGTCCGACGTCCGTCCGTCCGTCCACACTTTCGTTTAAACAACATCTCCTCCAAAACTACCTGTTCAATTTTGATGAAACTTCACAGGAATGATCCTTGGGTTGCCTCCTTTCAAAATGTTCAAAAAATTGAATTCCACACAGAACTCTGGTTGCCATGGCAACGGTAAGGCAAAATTTTAAAAATCTTCTTGTCCGAAAGCACAGGGCCTAGGGCTTTGATATTTGGTATGTATCATTATATAGTAGTCCTCTACCAAATTATCCCCCTAGGGTTATATTCTGAACAGCAAAAGAAACTATCCAGTTTTATAACTGGGATATTTTTTATTAAAAAATCTTTAATTTATAAATAACTTTTGTTTTTCATATCACATTACACTCGTGTAAATTTTTTAAAAAAATCAGTCAAACGCTATTGTGGGACTACTGACTTCACGGTTGATTGATTTTTAAAAATTTATCACGTGAAAATCTTTCAAGTGTAATTTTGGTATGAAGAAACAATTCAAATTTGAAAAATTATTTTTTTATTTCAAAATATACCAGTTATACATCTGGATAGTTTCTTTTGCTCTTCAGTATATATGGCCCGCCCCGGGGCTCACATGGTTTATATGGACTTATTTAGGAAAAACTTTAAAAATCTTCTTGTCTGAAACCACAATACCTAGTCCTTTGATATTTGGTATGTAGCATTGCCTTATAGTCCACACTAAGTTTGTTTAAAATATGCCCCTAGAATGAAAAGAGGCCCCACCCCGGGGGTACCAAGTTTTGCATAGACTTATATAGGAAAAACTTTAAAAATCTTTTTGTCTGAAACTGCAAAGCCTAGGCTTTGATATTTGGTATGTAGCATTGCCTAGTGGTCCTTTACCAAGATTTTTCGAATTATGCCCCTGAGGTGGAAAGAGGCCTCACCCAGGGGGTCCCAAGTTTTACATAGACTAAAATAGGAAAGAAATTTTAAAAATCTTCTTGCGTGGAACTGTAAGGTCTAAGTTTTTGATATTTGATCTGTTGCGTGGAACTGTAAGGTCTAAGTTTTTGATATTTGATCTGTTGCATTGCCTAGTGGTCCTCTACCATAATTGTTCAAATTATGACCGTGGGTGAAAAGAGGCCCTGCCCCGGGTGGCCTAAGTTTTACATAGACTCATATAGGCAAAAATTTATAAATTTTCGTGTCTGAAAGTTCAAGGTTAAAGCCTTTGATATTTGGTATGTAGCATTGCCTAGTGGTTCTCTAACAAGATTGTTCAAAATATGCCCCTGGGGTGAAAAGAAGCCCCGCCCCAGTGGTCACTTGTATATGAGTTATAGAAAAAATACTTCAAAAAATATCTGATCATATTTCCTATACCGTTTGATTATAATTACCTATAAATAATTAGGGTCACTTGACTGTGACCTTGACCTACTGACCTACTTTTTTAGGATACAGCCTTGAAATTTGAATGACATATACAGTTTTGCACACTGATCTAAACACCATAGAAATTTGGATCACGTCAATAACTTTCGATGAAGATTTAAATAATCCTCTTTAATATTCTTAGCCTTAACCTACTGACCGACTTTCTTATTTATGAAGCTACAGCAAAAAGATTTTGACCACATGTATGATGTTTAATCAAATTTCACTACTCATCCTGAATAGTCTTAACCATGACCTAATGACCTACGTTTTCGTTTTTGAAGTTACAGTATAAAAATTTGAGCATCTGTATATTTTTTACACATATGTCAATACTCATCATGAATAGTCTTAATCGTGACCTTCTGACCTACTTTCTTGTTGTTTTTTTTAAATACAGCAAGGAATTTTGGACCACATGCAGAACTTTTGATACAGATTTCAATACTCATCTTAAATATTATTACACCTGACCTACTGACCTACATTCTTGGTAATGAAGCTACAGCAAAGAGATTTGGACCACCTGTATAATATTTTAACAGATTTCAGTACTTATCTTGAAGAATCTTTACCATGACCTTCTCACCTAGTTTTGTTTTTGTTTTTGAAGCTTTAGCAAAGATATTTGTTCAAGCAAGCAATTAAACTCAGGTGAGCGATATAGGGCCATCATGGCTCTCTTGTATTAGGTTTGAGAGAATGTATTTAGTTCAAAAGACAAATAAACAATTGCAAACAAGTTCTATAGCTTTTAAATAACTACGTTGACACAACATTAATAAACTGCATGCATTCATCATTCAGTGCGGTAGTCGGCGGTAACGATAGACGTTTTAATATCCTGGTTTCATCTTAAGTCCCTTTAAATGGTCTGTCACTTAATCAAAAGACTCACAGACTTTCAAAAACCGGTGCCAAGGGAGATAACACCACACAAGTAGTCCCTGATTCTTTTAATATCATTTAGAACGGTCTGCGGCACTTTCAGATACACTTGAAAACTTTCAGGAGTTTTATTTTAATAGGTATGTACGTAATATTGCATGTGAAATCTGTGTTGTAGTGATCCACGTTATATATGTGCAAGTACTGATTCAAAACAAAATGGCTAGTGGTGAAATATCATTATAATTGGATATACCATTCAAGAGATATGTCTGTAAGTATAAATACAATAGTTGTTACAAGGAATTTGCCATAACTCGAAGCTGTATACTAGACGTGTCAACAAAGACATGCTAAGTTTCATGATACTGATACAAATGTACCAAATCTGAAACTGATATCTTGCATAATGCATTCCGCTATAGCGACGTCTTCATTACGTTAACTTCGTAATAGGTATTTCCCTTATCTTTTTTAAAAAATAAAATAGTATTAGGCAAAATGTTTCTTACTACTTTGAAACTATTTCGCGGTTTCGCCATCGTGATCAAGCGCTTCGCTCTTCCTGCATCGCTTTCTCTATCAATATGCGAAGCGCGAGATAACGATGACAAAGGACGAGATCGCGGAACTTTTACAATTTCGTGCTTTGCCATCGTTATTTCGCGCATGCATGTGAAAATTCTCGATTCACCACTCTTCGTCATCGTGAATGCGCGCTTTGCCATCACGATTTCATGCTTTGCCGTCATCATTCCGCGCTTCGCATATCGCCTCCTCATGATGGAGAAGTGCTGCTTATGACGGAGAAGCGCGAGATCACAATGGCGAAGTGCGAAAAAACGAAAATTTCAGGCTTTAACAATTCGTTTCAATTCAATTCAAATATTTTATTCAAGTCTCATTCACATTACATGTACATTATAATTTACAATTATCGAAATATCGCAGGAACATGTATGTGACCAATCATAAATGATTTATATGAGACTATACATATGGCAGTTTGTACATTATGACAATAAAACAATACTATACCATTAAAACCTTATCATCATTAAAACCAGTGATACACCATAAAATCACATCAGCGAATCTAAAAACGTTTCTATGATGTTCTTAAAATAACACTATATCTAACAGGAGCCGTCCATAGGACAGCACTCTCCAACCTTAGTTAGTGTTTGATTTTGGATTAGAGCCCTGCCAATAAAAACTTTATAAAACACTATCAAAAAAAGAATTCTAAGTTAAAAAGGGAAAAGGGCCGTAACCCATGTTAAAATTCAAGTCTTAAGCTATGGGTATTGTTGTACTAGTGTAGACCTGATAGTAAATAACTATTTCAAGCTTCACGTTAAAATCTTTGATAAAAGGGGCATAGATCTATCAAGGTTCAAATCAGAGTTACAGGGATTTTCAAGCTGGTATAGAATTGATAGTAAATAAGTATTAAGTTTCAAAGTCAATAACTCTGTTAGCAACACAGATACTCAACCTCTAATTTAACTTTAAAAGTCAAGTTGAAAAAACACTTATTACTGTACACAAATTCTAAAATTGTACGAAGCCTAATTCATATATATATATATATATATATATATATATATATATATATATATAAATGTGTTCAAATCGTATATGGCAAGTTTTTTGAAGTGACTGAGAATTCAAAATATATATACAAAAGTACATTTATGATCAGAATATAAGAATTTCCTACGTTCGGATAAAATTTTATTGCAGGTTTTGGCAGCAATATATGCATTCTTATCATGTTTAAATGTTACAAGTAGTTTTTCGTCATCTGACAAGTTTTCATAGGTAACATTTGGCATACTATTTATTGCAGAAATCAGTTCAGTTCTACATTCATTGTATAAGGGGCAGTTATATAAAACATGTTTCTCATCTTCTAAAACATCATGACAATTAAAACAGCATCTTCTTTTTAATTCTAAGTTTTCATATCTTCCGGTCTCCACTCGTAATGGTGCTACACCACATCTAAATTTTGTAAAAGCTGATCGATAATGAAAAGGCATGTTGGATATTAAATATTTCCCTGAACAAAAATCTGACTTTAAATTATTTCTATCTAACAATGCTTTCCATTTCACTTTTTCAACATTAAACAATTTTTCTTCAATAAGGTTGATTATGTCGTACGGTAAAATAACGGTACAAGTGAATCTCTTTAAAGTTTTGGTTATTTTATTTAAATGCTTATACAAAATGGTACTTTTCATTTTGTATGTTAAATGTCGGGACGCCATTTTCGAAGCAGGGGGAGTATGTCGTAGGGTAAAATAACGGTACATGTGAATCTCTTTAAAGTTTTGGTTATTTTATTTCATTTTCCTGTTTTTGTCCCGTCTGGTGTTCCATACTTTTGCCAAAATACTCCAATACTTATGAATGGTCCGAGGGAAATAAATCATGACCTCCTATACTAATCTTCCCAATATTTTGGCATGTGACTTATTTTAACCAATCACGATCTGGTCACTTCAAAGGTCAATCTTTTGAAACATAGATATTTACATACTCTGCAAAATAGGCCAAGTGTCTTTGGATATATTACATATATTCAGGTAAATACCAATTTTGTACTTTACAGTTATATTTCATGTTGTGTCTAAAATATTGTATTGATATGTAATGTTTTTATTACATTATTACGAGTTTAAATTTACTGTGTCGAAAGCGGTCAGTTACGCGCCACCACACCTTTTGTAACACTCGTTTGTTTACATTTTTGACAGCTGTCATCTGTCAAATGACGTTTCACTATTTCTCGCTTATGTTTACTATTTGTAGTTTTATATTTTCAGATTACAATTACTTCTTGGTAGTACCAATAAACCCATTATTGAACTGATTAAATTGTTTTGTCATCCGACCCACCCTCAATGAAATTGGCACATCATGTAGCCAAGTCGACTATATTAGTGTATATAGAAAGAAACTGAGCTAGTTGAGGCGAAGGGGTGACAAATGGCGCCCAACGTGTTATATGGGTTGCCTTGGAATATAGCAAAGTGAAGTTAATGTGAAAGCTATAGGAGATTTACCTCCTTAGTATTAATGACCTACTTATATAATGGATAGCACAGACACTTTGGATTAACCGGAACATTATTCAACAGGACCCTGCCTGCTACTTTATATGGAATTATCGGTGCACCGCGGATACATTACAACAGGATACCAGAACTTCAACAGGATGCGAGAACTTCAACAGGATACCAAAACTGAACTTCAACAGGATACAAGAACTTCAACAGGATGTATGGTTATTAGTGATATTGTGATAGACCTATAAGGATTTATATTGTGAAAGATGTACAAGGTGTGGTGAGTGACTTTATTATTTACCCATGTCTTTATTATGTTTAGTTTTTTTTTCAACAAGTTTAGGGTGTAAATTTTAAATTTTCATAGACGTTATATTGTCGTGTGACATTCTGATACATTAGTTTACATTGATATAGATTTTTTCATCTGAGCACATTCACATTGTTTAAAGCCTTGTTGATTAATATCAAATTAATCAGACCTATATCTATTATATGATTTATATAATCAGTCCTATATCTATTATATGAATTATACCCTATAATATTGAGAAACTATTTAGTAGCCAGACAAGTGAAGGCCATAGTTGAACTTCCCTGTACAGCGCTGTATATTCATTTTTATATCAGTGTACAAACGGATTTTGTCTGTTTCTACAAAGATATAAATTTTTCCCCATATTAAAGTTTCCATTCTTTTGTGTATTCAGTAGTTAAAAACTGTTTGTTAATTACCGGTAATACATCGGTTTTGATCAGACAGCGAACTTAGCCGTTTTGCGTTAAATTTTTGATCAGCCGTAAAATCAATATTCGCTGTTCCGATACACGGCTTAATTTTAATCTGGTCGATATTTGACTCTGTATCAAATAACTGCCTCGGTGGCTCAGTGCGTTAGGCAGCGGCCTTCCAATCTCGCGGTCCCGCATCGATTCCTGAGAGCGGAACATTTTTTAAATTTTTTCTTTTTATTTTTCTTTTTCTCACCGAATACTATATATCAAATACATGTAGATATTTTACCACACACTTAAAATAATACCAAAAATTAATAAACTATACATAAACAAATATTACATACACATACAAAAGTGAAAGGCAGCTGAAGTACTTAGAGTTATAAAGAGATAGAATCTTTTCTGAAATATACAATATTTAATTTCAATATCTTGAATCATTGAAATTTGAAATGATAGAATAGAAGTGTGGATGAAACGTAAAATTTTGAGGAGAAATGAAAATAAAATAGTTGATACGTGTTGAGAACTGAAAATAAAAATGTTGATACGTTTTGAGAACTGAAAATACGATAATTGATACGTATTGATAACTGAATATATCTGAAAGAGAAATAAGTTGTAAAGGTTAACTTGTGGTGAAATATAATGGAAGAAAAATGGAACTAAATTAAAGAATAACAGAAGTGAACAAGAATTGAAATAGAATTATAGTGAAGCAGGAGTGAAGTGAAATATATATATACTGTAGTAGAATTGAAGTGAAATAGAGGTGATTTGAAATAGAACTAAAAGTGAAGCATAATAGAAAACTGAAGTAAAAGATAAGTGAATAGAAGTAAATGTGAAGCACAAGAGAAAAGTGCAGCAGAGGTGAAATGAAATAGAACTAAAAGTGAAGCATAATTCAAGTGATGAAAGGAGTGAAGAAAGTAATCAGAGTGACTCTTCATATACTACCCTAGATGAATTAGATAATGAACAATTAGTTAACCTATGTATTCCAAAAGACACCAGTTCCTTCGTTGATAGTCACGAGACTAAATTACGGACAATAGAAAGAGAAATACAGTGGTTAGAAAGCAAAGAAAAAGAATGCGAACAACAAAACATAGAACAAGTTCAACATACAGATAAAATCGCATCGGGTTACAGACAAAAAGATGAGAGTTTAGAAATGTGTCATAGAAACTTAACACTCAGAAAACAGATTGAGGTCGGAGATAAAACGATAGAGAACAGCAAGCACCATATATATGATAAAGACTTAAAAAGAGAAGATGTTACATATAAAGAAGATATGGAGTTCAATGGAGAACCTGAATATGGTGAAAGTCCCGAAGAACATAAACTGAAAGAACAGATTGAACAGCTACAAACACAGAAGATAAAGGCTGAAAATGAGATAAAGCAGAACAAATTATTAAAAGACAAACAAAGAAAGGAAATGGAAAGGAAAAGGCTTGAAGAATTAAAGATAAAACAGGAGATGGAAAGGAAAAAGGAAGAAAGGTTAAGAAAACTGAAAGCTGAAAAGGATAGGTTAGCAAAGGAATTGAATCAACAAGAGAATACTCTACGTAGTCTGAAGGAAGAAACCGAGTATGAACGAAAGAGAAAAGCAGAAAGGCAAAGCAAAGATAAGACAGAAATTCAAGAGGTTTTGAAAGAAAAAGATCATTGGAAAGGGAAATTACTGAAACCTACGATACCCAACCTTACAGAAGATACATTTGACGAGTGGAAAATTGAAGTAGAAGTGATCATGAATTCAGGCCTATATGAAGAAAGTATGTTAAGACAAGCAGTAAGGAACTCCCTTTGTGGCCAAACAAGAAAGATCTTACTCACAATACCACCGTCAACTACTACAAAGGAAAGCATAAGCAAGTTGGAAAATGTTTATGGCAATGTAAGATCAGGTGAATCAGTGTTAGCAGAGTTTTATATGGCTAGACAAGGAAGAGATGAAGGAATAGCAGAATGGGGAATCAGGTTAGAAGGCATTATTCAAAAAGCAATAGAGAAAGGACACAAAAGAAAGCCAAAAGGAAGAAATGCTAAAAACAAGATTTTGGAGACAGCTTTACAGTGAAGAACTTAAGAACGCAACAAGAACGTATTTTGAAACTGCACAAACATTTGAAGAATTGAGAAAGAAGGTGAGGGTAGAAGAGAATGAAATGAAAATTGCCCGAGATGAACCTGTGATAGATGAGAAATCATACACCATTAAAGAACATGCACAGACTAAGGAACAGAGCGATGTACTAGAGGACTTAGTTGATAGAATGAAACATCTAGAAACAGAAATTAGTAAGGCGAAAGTAACAGATAACGAGAACAGAAGTAGATACAGAGACTACCATAGAACAGACAGAGGATATAACAGAAAAGACGACGCATATGATAGAGAGAGGAGATACTATAGAAGGGATAGATATGACGACCGATATAATAAAGAATATGCAAAAGAAAGAAGAAGTGACGACACATACTACAGAGATAATAGAAGAAGAGACGACGATAGATATAACAGAGGCAACGGAATAGATAGAAGACATGGTGACAGATACGGTGAATATAGTGAAAGGAGAAGATACAGCCCACGAGATAGGAGAAATGATAGAACTGATTATTTGGACCAAGACAAAGAAAGACGATACTACAGAGATTACAGGCAAACAAATGAGAAAGATATTAGAGATAGAAGACGACTAGACGATGAAAGAGAACACAAATATTATGAGGACAACAGATCAACAAGTCATCGAGATAGTGGATACAGGAGAGAACCAAGAGAAGAAGGAGGCTACAGATATAACAGAGAAGAAACAAGCCAGAACCGAGGCACTGAAGACAAAAATAGTGTAAATGCAGAAAGGAAAGACAGAGATTATAGAGAACAAAAACACAGGAATCATGAGAACCAGAATAAGAAGAGTTCTCTAAACTCAAGGACGTCTCTGTCGGGGAGCAGATAGGAGACAGTACAAAGAATGAATGCTCCAAGAAAACATTATTATATGAAAGGATTGTTGGTAACAACAACGTTGAAGAAATTGAAATAGAAGGAACATACACTAAAGGAATTGTAGATACAGGTTCCATGATAACGACAATGTCTATAGATTTTTACCATTCTTTAGAAGAAAAACCACCACTTCTTCCATTAGATCAGTTCAATCTCCAAATAAATGCTGCAAATGGTGAAACAGTGCCTTATTTAGGTTATGTAGAGGCTAGAATGACTGTGCCATTTTTAAAAGATAAACGGTTTGATGTACCAGTGCTAGTTCTTCCAATGACAGATAACAATAGAGATATACCGATAATTATTGGAACAAATTTTATTCGCCTATGTGGAAAAGAACTAGACAGTACAAACACAAATGCAGATCTTCCTGAGGCATGGAATATGGCAATACACAGTTTGACAGATGATTCAGCAGGTATTGTGAAATCCACTCAAAGATATACTCTACATCCATATCAAACCAGAACCATTACTGGCATTATTCGGAAAACAAAAATAGTAGAGTCCACTGTTACTGAACCATGTTCAGATGATCATTGCTCTAGCCGAGTCAGTGTTTGTCCTCGTGTAGTAACGTTAGCTAAGCCTGGTAAAACAGCGAGAATACCAGTACGAGTGTTTAATCTCTCTGCAAAACCAATATCCATCGCAGCGAAATCCAACATATGCCAGCTACATGAAGTAACAGTTTTACGTGAAGCAGCAATATTTGACAAATCAGACGCTATAAATCCGGATAACGTTACTGCTTATAAGCAAAATATCAATGAGAAAGACAAGGAAGAGCCATATGGAGTAAAACTGAGTAATACCAACCTATCTACAGAAGAGAAAAACAGAGTATATGCTATGTTTTCAAAATGGCAACACATCTTCTCAAACGGTCCAACAGATTTAGGACATACTGATTTGATAGAACATGAAATCCATCTATCTGATGAAAAACCATTTAAACAACCACATAGAAACATCCCACCCGTCCCATGTTGGGCGCCATTTGTCACCCCTTCGCCTCAACTAGCTCAGTTTCTTTCTATAAACACTAATATAGTCGACTTGGCTACATGATGTGGCAATTTCATTGAGGGCGGGTCGGATGACAAAACAATTTAATTAGTTCAATAATGGGTTTATTGGTGGTAATTGCATGATGTTGTTTTACTACCAAGAAGTAATTGTAATCTGAAAATATAAAACATCAAATAGTAAACATAAGCGAGAAATAGTGAAACGTCATTTGACAGATGACAGCTGTCAAAAATGTAAACAAATGAGTGTTACAAAAGGTGTGGTGGCGCGTAACTGACCGCTTTCGACACAGTAAATTTAAACTCGTAATAATGTATTAAATACATTACATATCAATACAATATTTTAGACACAACATGAAATATAACTGTAAAGTACAAAATTGGTATTTACCTGAATATATATGTAATATATCCAAAGATACTTGGCCTATTTTGCAGAGTATGTAAATATCTATGTTTCAAAAGATTGACCTTTGAAGTGACCAGATCGTGATTGGTTAAAATAAGTCACATGCCAAAATATTGGGAAGATTAGTATAGGAGGTCATGATTTATTTCCCTTGGACCATTCATAAGTATTGGAGTATTTTGGCAAAAGTATGGAACACCAGACGGGACTAAAACAGGAAAATAAAATAAAATAACCAAAACTTTAAAGAGATTCACATGTACCGTTATTTTACCCTACGACAATTACAGGTTTATAGTTTCCACCAACATGATTCAACAAATGAACACAGTTAATATTCTGAAGACAGTTTTTCATTCTATAATAACTTCCTAATATTTTCATTTTTTGACCATGAAAATATAACTTTGTTCTTTCTTGCATTTGACATATTCATAACTCTAAAGTACTGTCTGAATACTTAACCCCAGAATCTAACATTTAGTGGCTTCCAACCCATCTCCCCAATCAAAGCAGCATTTGGAGTATATTTCCCTACCCCAAGATATTACCGCATGGCCCTATTGTGGACCGCATTGATACATGAGAACGACCTGT
This sequence comes from Mercenaria mercenaria, assembly GCF_021730395.1. Lineage (NCBI taxonomy): Eukaryota > Metazoa > Mollusca > Bivalvia > Venerida > Veneridae > Mercenaria > Mercenaria mercenaria. Next base: position 62,415 of record NW_026462966.1, on the reverse strand, counting down.
ACCCCCCACAATGGAGGCTATAGCTAATAATGGGCTACACCATACTATCATACAGTTGTGAAAGTTGAGTAGTGGAAACCACCAAAAGCTTTACTCTTTGAAATAATCAGTCCAAAAGCTCTTGAAGCCGACAAAGCAACAGTTTTAGCTATCTCATGGAAATCAAGGAATTCATTCAGTACAATTTCTAAATATTTATAGCTACATGTATGTACATATTCTAATACATCTGGTCCAATTTTGAAAACATGATCTGACAATGTAGTACCATTTGTGCGAAAATGTATAATTTTAGACTTTTCACAATTTACCATCATTTTATTTTGAGAACACCAAACTGACAGTTGATTCAACATGAACTGCAAGTCCTCAACAGTTTCAGCTATAAAAACAACATCATCAGCATATAGTAAAATACTTATTTTTGTATCTCATATCCTAATACCTTTATCTAAACTATTGATTGTAGATGCTAAATCATTAATATACAAGTTAAACAGCATAGGGGAGAGCGGACAACCCTACTTCTAGCCGCACTTTATATCGAACCAATGTATATCAAAGCCGTTCAGACGAACACAGCATTTAACATCCTTGTACAGTGACACTATGGCATGAAACAGTCTACCCTGCACTCCAAGATGCTGCAATTTATTTCACAAAGTATTTCTATCTAACATGTCATACGCCTTCTTGAAATCGATAAACACGGCAAAAGTTGGAAGCCTTTTAAGTTTACGAGTTTCTATAATTGTTGTAAGAGACTGTACTTGGTCAACAGTGCTTTTACCTTTACAAAAGCCATTTTGCTCATCACATATAACATTTTCCTGTGTACACCAATCTGTTAATCTAGTATTCAAAAGACTACAGTAAATCTTGTACATACAAGGTGCTAATGTGATACCCCTATAGGAAAGGGGATCCCTAGTGTCAGAAGTAGATGACTTTCGAATAGGTCTTATAATACCTTTAGACCACTCTGATGGTACAGTTCCACTGGTGTAACACCTATTAAAGAGACTGTGCAGCATTGCCAAGGCCAAGTCGTTTTTCAACAATTCACTCGGTATTTCATCATGACCAGGTGCCTTTCCAGACTTTGCCTGTAATATGCATTTTCGGACCTCCTCGATAATGAATAAATTGTTGAAATCTAACCGGTCCATCGCACCACGGACAGTCACATCAAAAGGTGGTAAACATCCAGAGTTGCTATAGCATCCTGAGGGTTAAGAAGTTTTTCAAAATCAGAACCCCATTAGATCAGAAAAAAATGGACCCATCAGGTTGTGTAACTTCAAATGGAATCTTTTTTAATCTTTCATTACCAACCCCAATTTTGCCTATGCTTTTCCAAAAAATTTTAGAATCCCTGGAAACGGCAGCTTCTAGTTCTGCCTGAGCTTGATAAACATATTGCCTCTTAGCTCTCTGGACGCTACCATCAAATTCTTTACGTTTTGTAGCATATACAAGTTTAGGCAAACGCCTTTTACTATTTGTACATTTAAGCCATTTCTTTTCAGCTAAACACATATTTTTCCATAAAACAGTTAAATGTTCAGACCACCAAGGTTTGTAGACTTTATTCTTTTTAGTTGCTCTTTTGCTAGAACTAATGATTACCGACTTATGTGACAGTTTGTTTGACATCTCATTCTGCATAATTCCTCATCAAGACCCACCTGTGACATAGCCGCACTTTCTAGCAGAACTATGGTCTGAAAAACGCTTCTTTGACAATCAGGGCCAGACATAAAATCATCACTAACAGATTTCGTATTATAGATAGTTCGAGTACAATGTATGTCAGAGTTGTGTCTCGCCTGAGTCATACTGCAATCAGGGTGTTGAAAAACAACATTCCATCTCAGTATTGAATGGTCAGATGTAACAGAAGTACAAAGCTGAGTAAATCTATGTGAACTACCTAAAATGTTGGACATAGACATTACTTCAAACTCAACAAATCTATGTAAAGCTTCATACGGAATTAGACAAAAATCGACCACTGAGGCACCCTGTGGCCCAATAAAGGTAAAATCATTACTTTTAGCATTCCGACCATTTAAAATTCAGTCAAAAGTGATCCATACTGATTAATGCCAAAATCTACGACATTTCTCTCCGGCAGTTCATCAATACCTTGTATAAAATCCAAATTATCTGAGCATCTGCTATTAAAATCCCCGCACAAAAACATTACAGCATTTTCCTCATGATATTTACTTATTTGGCAAAGAAGATTATCATAAAATTCATTACCATCAACCTGTCTAGAAGAATTCTCTGGGGGTAAATAACAAACACATACAATTAAATTGTCATATTCACCATTTTTACAGGTAAATTTTAGCCATAATATTCCCTCAAAATCTGTATCAAGTACTGAAACATTAAAATCATTTAAAAATTCATTTTTAATTAAAAAAGCAACTCCACCTGACCCTTTCAGTTTTAGCATTAACATGTAAATCAGTTCTGTTATGACCAATGAAAGTGTAATCATCAATACAAATTTCTTCATTTTTCCTTAGATGCGTGTCTGCAATGCCTAAAATATCAAATTACAATCATTTACACATTGTTCTCTAAAATTATGATTTTCTGAAAGATTATCACAGTTCCAGTTCTGAACGTTCCAAAACCCGCATATGGCCTAATTTCGCCGGGGATGGTAAGAGTTATCTTTTCCCCTAAATCTTTGCTGACTGTCTCTAACCCAGTCTTTATCACGTCCATAGTCTCTATGCCGATCCTGATCATGTCTGCTCCTATCTCTAGGTGAAACCCTAGAGTCATGTCTGTTATTGTGCCACCTCGAGACATCTCTGCGCCTCGACCCGTCTCTATCTCCTGAATTACTCCTCCTTGAATTATCACTTTTTGACACTACATGTGCACCACGCACTTCAAGATCAGCCAACTGACCTTTTTTAAATGAATCAATGACTTTCTTGAAATTAGCATTTGGTACAATGTTGACTCATAAAAATGTTAAAAACTTAGCGTGATTGTCAATATATCGTAAACCAAGTGTTAAACTGAAATCTTGATAGGATATTTTTTAAAATGTTGTTTAAGGTCTTCTAAAATATAATACATATGATTTAGTAAACTATAAGGCTATTGAAAAAACTGTTATCACCAATTATTAAAAAAGAACATATTTATGTCACCGTAAATCGATTGTCAGATATTGTAATATCGTATGTCTTGTACCGGTGTCAAACCCTGACAATACGCGTAAGATTTAACTTAGGTGTATATATTACTTTTCTATAATAATCTTTTCTACAACATTTGGACCATGGAATAATGGATAATTTCATACAATTAAGTACAATTATAAGATATATCTATGATGATATCTGAAATTAACGCAGTATTTATTATGCGTGACAAATTACGTCTGCAGTGTTATACAAATTGACCTATTCAAAAGGTTTTAGTTTTGAAAATGTCTCTTTGCCAATTTCTAAACCAACAGTTTATCAGTGTTTGACATTTTATTATAATTTTATTAAAGAAGTTTGACTCTTTAAACCGTTCGCATAGACGGCGTATGAATGTAATATTTCATATTGTCGGGAGTATTGGTGGATTTCAATGCACGTTAAATCAAGCAATTACTAGTATATAAACCAATTTGCTATTACTTCAGTTTACTGTATTTAAAGCAAAGTATGAAGTAAGCAATGATTTCGTATGAAGCAATCTCCGTTGCATGATGCATATACCTCTTGTTGCAACCAAATAAATAAACCAGTTTAATTGCGTATGCTTGTCAGATTTTCACTACGCAGCTGCGTATCTGCGTAAAAGCAGCTACGCACCTAGTCTTATTTATGCTCAGTATTTCTCCGTCCATTGTTCTGTACTTATTTATAGAACTTTTCTTTACGTTGTATCATTAAAACTGTAGAATCTGGTAAATAAGCGCATATCAAATGTAAGCGCATACGGCCTTACCGTTATTCCGTATGGGATAATAAGCGCATGACAAGAAACTTACAATAATTTTTTCTCGAAAGTAAGCGCATATCCGAAAACTGGTAAACAAACATCAGATGCAGCAAAAAGAAAAATGAAATAATCATTTAAAACCCAATAACAGAAACAACAAGCATTATTTTTAGCTCATCTGATTTTTTGAAAAAAAATGATGAGTTATTGTCATCACTTGAGCGGTTGTCGGCGTCGGCGTCGGCGTCGGCGTCTGCGTCGGCGTTGCCTGGTTAAGTTTTATGTTTAGGTCAGCTTTTCTCCTAAACTATCAAAGCTATTGCTTTGAAACTTGGGAGTACTTGTTCACCATCATAAGCTGACCCTGTATAGCAAGAAACATAACTCCATCTTGCTTTTTGCAAGATTTATGGCCCCTTTTGTACTTAGAAAATATCAGATTTCTTGGTTAAGTTTTATGTTTAGGTCAACTTTTCTCCTAAACTATCAAAGCTATTGCTTTGAAACTTGGAATACTTGTTCACCATCATAAGCAAACCCTGTACGTCAAGAAACATAACTCCATCTTGCTTTTTGCAAGATTTATTGCCCCTTTTGGACTTAGAAAATCAGTTTTCTTGGTTAAGTTTTATGTTTAGGTCAGCTTTTATCCTAAACTATCAAAGCTATTGCTTTAAAACTTGCAACACTTGTTCACCATCATAAGTTGACCCTGTACAGCAAGAAACATAACTCCGTCCTGCTTTTTGCAAGATTTATGGCCCCTTTTGGACTTAGAAAATATCAGATTTCTTGGTTAAGTTTTATGTTTAGGTCAACTTTTTCTCTTAAACTATCAAAGCTATTGCTTTGAAACTTGCAACACTTGTTCACCATCATAAGCTGACCCTGTACAGCAAGCAACATAACTCCATCCTGCTTTTTGCAGTAATTATTATCCCTTTTGGACTTAGAAAATCATTTTCTTGGTTGAGTATTATGTTTAAGTCAATTTTTCTCATAAACTATCAAAGCTATTGCTTTAAAACTTGCAACAGTTTTTCACCATCATAAGTGGACACTGTACATCAAGAAACATAACTCTATCCTGCTTTTTGCAAGAATGATGGCCCTTTTTAGACTTAGAAAATCATGGGTAGGACAATATTTCTATTACACAAAAAAGATCAGATGAGCGTCAGCACCCGCAAGGCGGTGCTCTTGTTCAGTTATTAATTAATTATGATCTTTTTATCTAAGTAACAAAATAAAAACAGAAAAATTGAATATTTCTGGATTTATTAGAAAGTAAAGAAGCGCTCAGTTGCATTTTAAATAAATGAAAAAAAAATATGGACCTTCATAATAAAATCCAGCAATATTAAACAGATATCATTGTTCAAAATACACATGATTTATTTATACATAAACTATTCATTATTTTTTAAAAAGGTGCCTGAATGCATTTTCTTTTATTTATTTTTTTAATTAAGCAATAATGAGACATAATTGTTTTAAAGCTTGATTAATTGAAAAATAAATATGCTGTTGTATTTTATCACTTTGTTTGTTTAGTCCCAATTTAATCAGGCTTTCTAAACTCGTTATAAAAGTGAGAACTGGTTTGCTATAAAGGTGAAAAATATCACATGCAATCTATGTACTGCACAGTAGCTATACAGTAGCTCAATATGATAAACAGAAGCAAGTCTATCAATCGTCCAGTCTTGTATATTGGCTCTTACCGCCAATACGCAGACCATAGGCCACATACCTTGCATACCAGAATCAGTGTCTTTAAGTATAAGCGCATATCAAAAATAGGCGCATAAAAGTGTCACTAAAATTATTATAAGCGTATACGTCGTAGCATGGCTTGGTTGGTGGGGTATAGCCAAAATGTAAAAGGTGGTTTCGAGACACGTACTCAGTAAAGGGGAACACTATTCAGGCATACTTATACAAACAAACCTGGTTTAAACACATTTATAAACACTTTTAACTCGAAATCTTCAATAAGAAACACTGTATTTTGATAATAAACAGGGAATATTTCCCCTCTATAAAAATCGCGACATTTTTTCGCGCATGCGCACACCACCGGTCTTTTATTTTTGTGTCTTGCATTTCATGTGAATTTCTTATTTCAATTTGCGGAATATCCTTAAGATCCCAAGTGACAAATAAATATAAAGAATGTTATTGTGGTTTTGTTTTAAACATACATTTGTGTACATACAGGAATATAAATGAGAAAGTTCGCTGCCTTTAAATTAGATTGTAAATAAAGTATTAATTGTTATACAAAGATTGGTAAAACGTAGATAAATGAATTAATAAAAAATGTCATAATAGGTGTCTTCATTTTCACCATAATTAAAGATAGGATTATCTATAGTTATTTAAAAGATATATTGTAACAGAGACCAAACAGATCCTGTCTGGTAATTTTCTACACCTTTGTTTGAAACCACTTTAAAAGAAGAATGAACTTCATTCATCTGGATGTTTAAATACTTAGTTCATTTGTGATTTTATGTATAATTTCTAATAAGTTGCACATAATATTATATCAACAATAAAACTTAAATGGTGGATCTAAATTTAACTTATTAGACTATAAAACGTTTTCTTAAGTCTTACACTGTAACTATTTTATAGCTGTAATTAGGAATTACATATTTTTCAGTGGTTTAGTTTATACTAATTTGTTTTAGCTCTATCGTGAAGAAAGCTTTAAGCTTGTTGTAACCACTCTCGAGTCGCTTCCTGGAAAAACCAATACTGGTGTAATATGAGAAGTCATGGTCGTGACCCAAACAGAGCTCGAACCCACGACACCTTGACCACTAGACCGCCGCTCCCCTTTCAGTGGTTTGATAGGTGGGATAACGGAAAGTAAATATGAAGATTCAGAAAAGTGTATACGAAGTGTTTGATATATCAAATCAAGATTTACATGCTTCTTTTGACTTTAATGGTACATGTTTACAATCAGATACTTTCAAAACGCCTCTCTTTGAAATTGTTAAGCTAGATACAAGAAGATTTTGGTAATACATGTATTTATGAAATATGCATAATAAATAAGGCAGTATTAAGATGAAACTTTTCCGCACATTAAGTTTACATCTGGATAAATCTAATTGGATAGATAGAAGCATGATTGTCGCCGTCGATAAAGAATATTGACAGTCCATTTAAAAAGAAAAAAATGTTTACCCGCTTTTCCAAAGATAAAAAGTGAAGTTGACGTGACGTTAGTCCATATGGTGGTGTAAGAGTTGGAACCCTGGGGCCGTAACTTGCTCAGTATAATTTCTGTGGCTCTCTCATTTTAAAGATATTGAGAAACGTCTACTTTTGATAAAAACAAAAGTCACAACTGATGTTGATGAATGGACATTTTGTTTAATAAAAGATGAGAAACTTTGAATAGATGATTGTTAGTGAGTTTGTTATCGAATTCCACATGTAAGAATATCTAATTTTTATAAATGTGCGCAATTATATAATATTGTATGAGTTGAAATATAGCTCGAGGTACACGTGCATAAGTAAAGGGCGCACCATATTGAATCAGATTCAGTAAATGATAATAGTGAATATCAATATATTTGTACAAAAGTTGAAAAAAATGAATAATTACTATATATGAATGAGGCGTTTTCCTCATCTAAACCGAAGATTTAAAGTGAGTTATTCTGATGGTGCTCTTTCCGTCGTCTGTCGCCCGGTTTCTGTTATTCACCATTTGTCGTCTGGCGTAAGCTTTTAACCCTTAAACGGCTTCTTCATATGAACCGCTTAATGGATTATCACCAAATGTGGTCTATATCATCCTGGTAACACTCCAGGAGAACTACGTTCCAACGTAAGTCAAGTCTCATCGATATCATGTGACTTATCTCAACGACAATGTTACAGTGTCGCTCAGTATGACCTTGTTGATTCATTTATGTGCAATAAAGCATTGATTCTACGTTTTCATAACTTAAAAGAAGAGTTTAATGTGTGGAAGCAATATTAGCTATTTGCAGAATTTTAGAAGATAAAACGAACTTAACTAAAAAATAAACTTATGTAAGCTACATAATGTTGCAGCTAGGCCGCAACGATAACGGGACAATATGTGGACAAGTCTCACATACGTGTTGCAAAGTCCAAAAATCATAATTACAATTTTAACTTTTTGAAAATTCATATGTACATTTTTATGTTTACGTTGAGAACATTTCTTAGACACTTTCATAAATGACTTGATGACGTCTGAGCAAGGTACAACAAATTAATCAGTATGAGTAACGTATTTCAGCCGCGCCATGAGAAAACCAACATAGTGCCTTTGCGACCAGCATGGATTCAGACAGGCCTGCGCATCCACGTCAAAGCGTATTCCAATTAGAAAAACCGTTAGCGAACAACATGGATCCTTACCCAGACTGCGCGGATACGTAGGCTTGTCTGGATCCATGCTGGTCGCAAACCCACTATGTTGGTTTTCTCATGGTGTGGCTCAGTTGTCGTTATCATTTTACACATTATAGTCTTACGCAGGCTGGTGGTATAAGTATTTGAAATGGATGCATACAATTATATACAATTTCAGCATGGAATATAAAATGTAAAGTTAATACTTCTACAATAGAATCAAAATTCTTCAGGTGTTCGCTAAAGAAATACTTCCACTAAATTTAAATACCATGGAATGTTGTAAGCATTGTCGGTGACTCCTACACAATAGTGGTGTTCAGCTGAAACATTACTCATACACTCAGTTTTAAAAAAGTGTATACATGTTATGCATTTCAATATTACATTTTACGTTAAAAGTGGGTTGAGAACCTATAAGGTTTAAATACTTGAAAGAACATTGCAATTTTATAATTTTATACATTACTGCATTTCTTTCTTCCTCGTCCTTTTTAACATGCGCATTTCCTGAAAATTTCATTATTTCGTATTGTATTCATAACCTAATTTCCCTATTAAATTCACGAAACTTGTGTTTTAGTACGAAACGCCATACTTATGCAGTTTATTGCATTACCTTTTTAATTTTGTTTTCCAAACTAAATTCATAAAACTCGTGCATTTACTAGAATCTCTTTTACTTTGTCGTTTTACTGAATCGCCCTTTTCCTTTCTTTGAATTGAAAGTCATACAAATATAAGCATTTATTTTAATCTCAGACAAATTTGCATTTTACTGCGTCCCTTTCTCAAAAAACAAAATAAACTTGCTTTTCAACCATCTCATTAAACCAGCCCGCCCTCTTAGCTCAGTAGGTAGAGCGTTGGTCTACGGATCGCATAAAGAAAGAAAGCTATCTAGTACGCTTTGCAGTAGGTCGTTTGCTCTACCAAGATGCCCGTCCGTAGATGAAATAATGTTCAGTGGGGCACCTAGGGCCTTCCATTACCACGAACCTATACATCTTTTATCAGAGTGACGTAAAACGCTTCATTAATGTTACAGAATCGGTTCAAAATAGCTTATACGTTCACACTTATTAAATATTCACGTAAGAACACGTACTAACTGATTCATGTGCACGCAGTTAATCAATACTGTATATAGTGAAGCATTACTTGCAGAGCCTTGCTATTTTGTAACATATGTTTTCGTCATCATGTGCAAGCGTGTCACTCATTTTGTCCGCATATAATAATTATTATTACGTGCAAATGTATTAGGAACCTGAGACGTCATAACTTGTAACCGCCCAAGGCGCAGGTGCCCTCAGGACGGATATTTATATCCGATTCGTAAACACATGACTGAAACATTTTGCATATCATATACAAACAAGTAAAAAATTGCTGCAAGATGCAGCAAATAGATGGTCGCACGGCCCAAAACAAGAGCTGTCACAGGAGACAGCGCGCTCGACTATTTCGATGCTGGATAGTGAAACTGGGCACATCTGAGGAAACTAGAGCTGTCACTTAAGTGTTTAATGACTCCAACTGTGGATGAAAATATTGCACAATAGTCTGAGTCTATGTCAAAAATATCAACTTAAAGTAATTAGAGAGGTTAAGATAAAATGTATCAAAACACTATATAAGTATATCCTAAGCAAAAAGGGGCATAATTCATTAAATATTGGTGCATATATATGCACCTTGTGTCATATGGTGTGGGTGATGATGTTGAGCAACTATTTTAAGTTTGAATCAAATCCATTCAATAATAACAGAGACAGAGTAAAAGTGCATCAAAACTTTAACCAAAAAAATTCTAAGTAAAAAAGGGGGGGTATTTAATGAAAAAGTGGTGCCAGGTTATGCACCCTTTGGGCATATGGTGTGGGTGATGATGTTGAACAACTTTTAAGTTTGAATCAAATCCATTCAGTAATAACAGAGACAGAGTGAAAGTGCATCAAAACATTAACCTAAAATACTAAGTAAGGGGAAATAATTCATGAAAAATTGGTTCCAGAGTTATGCACCTTGTATCATATGACAAGGGTAATGATGTTGAAAAATTGTTTAAGTTTGAATCAGATCCATTCAGTAATAACTGGAACAGAGTGAAAGTGCATAAAACATTAACCTGAAATTCTAAGTAAAAAGGGGAATAATTCATGAAAAATTGTGCCAGAGTTATGCATTTGTGTCATATGATGTGGGTGATGATGTTGAAACAATATTTTAAGTTTTAAAACAAATCCATTCAGTAATAACAGAGGTAGAGTGAAAGTGCACCAAAACTTTAAACCCGAAAAATTTTAAGTAAAAAGGGGGATAATTCATGAAAAAAATGGTGCCAGAGTTATGCACCTTGAGTCAAGTGAGGGGGGTGATGATGTTGAACAAATATTTTAAGTTTGAATCAAATCCATTCAGTAATAACAGAGATAGAGTGAAAGTGCATCAAAACTTTAAACCCGAAAAATCTAAGTGAAAAAGTGGGATAATTCATGAAATATTGGGGCCAGAGTTATGGCCCTTAGTCAGATGATGTGGATGATGATGAGGAATAAGTATTTCAAGTTTTTAATCCAATCCATCAAGTAATTACAGAGTAAGTTGAAACAAGAGCTCGTCGAACACGAAATGCTCCCCCCCCCCCACCCCTTGATGCATTCAGTAATTTCACAAGGAACAGAAAATTTTATGCTCACTGTTTAACGAAAGTTCTTTGAGGCTGAAGCTTGAGAAATGTGAAAGTAGGTCACTAGATCAAAATCAAGGTCAATTTTATTTCGAAACACAAAACTGTGGCGCGTGGTCCAAATTTTGAAGCCTGTTCCTTCAGAATGTGAAGTAGGTAACTAGGTCAATCTCAAGATCAAAGTTTATTTCGGTACACATAACTATGCTTGTGGTTCAAATTTGAAGGCTGTAGCTTGAGAAATATGAAAAAAGGTCACTAGGTCAAAATCAAGGTCATATTTTATTTCGGAACACAAAACTAAGCATGTGGTCCAAATTTGAAGTCTGTAGCTTCAAAAATGTGAAAGTAGGTCACTAGGTCAATAACATGGTCAAAGTTTGTTTCGGTACACAAGTGGTCCAAATTTGAAGGCTGTAGCTACAGAAATGTGAAAGTAGGTCACTAGGTCAAGATCAAGGTCAACTCATGTCAAGCTTCATCTTGCCACTCAAAACTATACATGTGGTCCAAATTTGAATGATGTAGGTTATGGACATGAAGATTCTAAGTTTTTTGCCTATACAAATCTTTATGAACCATGTGACCCCCAGGGCGGGGCCATATTTGACACTAGAGGGATAGTTTGAATAAATTTGGTAGAGAACCACAAGATAATGCTACATTACAAATATCAAAGCCCTAGTCTTTGTGGTTTGGTCAAGAAGTTTTTCCCTATATAAGTCTATATAAACCACGTGACCCCTAGGGTGGGGTCATATTTGACCCTAGGGGAAAAATTTAAACAATCTTAGTAGAGGACCACCAGATGATGTCATATACAAAATATCAAAGCCGTAGGCCCTGTGGTTTTGGACAAGAGGTTTTTCAAAGTTTTTTTCCTATATAAACCATGTGACCCCCGGGTTGGGGCCATATTTGACCCCAGGGAAACAATCTTAACAACCTTGGTAGAGGACCACTAGATTTTGTTTCATCCCAAAATTTATAAAAACCTGGCCCCCGGTGGTTTTGGAAAAAAAGTCAAAAACCTTTTTAACTGTTCCTGGCCAATTTTGACCTTGCCCTTTGGGCCCTAATGACCTCAAAATAAATAGGGGTTTATTGTGGCCCAAAACCCAACCTCACTGTTAATTTTCCTGACTTTAGGCCCAAGCTTTTTTGGATTTTTTGCCGGGGAAAAACCTTTTTTCTTTTTCCGGGTCACGGTGTTTTTGGGCCCTTTTGACTACGGTTCTCAAAATCAATAGGGGTCATCTGCGGTCATGCCAATCCCCCTAAAATTTTCAGCCCCTAGGCTTAATTGTTCTTGAGTTATCACCCGGGAAAAATGTTTAATGTGAAGGGCCCACTGTGCCTTTGCCCTTTTTAATTTTAAAACTGCCCAAAAACCCAATAGGGGAAAATGTAGTCATGCCCAAAACCTCTCTATCAATTTTCATGACCCTTTTAGCCCAAGTGTTTTGGGAGTTATCACCCGGAAACGGTTTAACGGTTCGGGTCACTGTAAACCTTGCCCTTTTGGGAATTACGCCCTAAAAATTTTAAATTAGGAGCCCATCTGTGGTGAGGGCCCAAACCCTTCCCTAAAAAACTTATCCGGGCACAAGCGTTCTCGGTTATCACCCAAAAAACGGATTGGTCTTCATTCTGCCCGGGAACCGCCCTTTTACCGAACGACAGCATCTCCCAAAAACCCCAATATACCCCCCCTTCTTCGAAGGGGGGCAAGTAGTATTGGGAATTCCCGAAGCGGCTCATCTGCCCCCCCCTCCCTTTTGACCCTCGGCCCGAACTGACCTTGCCGGAAAAATTTAAAATCCACAGGTTTAAACCCAATTTTTAAAACCCCCCCTTTTAAAAACTTATAATACTAACTCCCCGAAGCTAAAACCTTCGGGGGTCTTTGCCCCAGTAGGATACAGTCTTGGGTTTTGAAACCCCTTTCCCGGGACACTTGTACCCTCAAAAATAACGACCCATTTTTTTTTTCTTTAAAAAGGTTTATAAATCAAATCGTTTGTAAGTCAATGTAAAGCGACACCGGTGTGTTCTTTGTTTTTTTACTTTCATTATAATTTTAAAAAACCGATATTTTTACATTTTTTTGTACAATTTTTTTTTTTAAATTTTTCCTTTGTTCGATTTACTTTTTTAAAGGTGATTTAATAAAAGTGTCATAGGTAATTAAAGTGCTTTTTTTAAAAAATGTTTAATGGGGAAAAAACCAAAAAATTTTCAACCAATAAAAAGGGCCTGCCATTTTTTCTGCCAATTTGGGCGCAACTGCTTTTGCTTTTATTTTGGGCCGTTTTTTGGGGCCCGAACCCTTTGGCGGGAAAGGCAGATTATTTTTATTAATAAAATTTTAAGGGGTGGGTCTAGGGTCTTTGTCTTTTTTTCAATTAGAAAGTTTATTATCGGGTACACATAGTAATTTTAAACTTTAATTAAATTTTTAAATTTAAGTTTTTTAACCAAAAGTTGTTTATATATAGGAAAAGGTTGTCCGTATGTGGGAATTGTTTGAAAACTATTTTTTAAAAGAAATAAATTTTTAAAATTCTGTAGATGTTAAATCGTCTACGGGGGGAATATCAAAAAATTGTTCCTTTTTAGAAAAATTTTTAATTTTTTTTTTTAAATACTTAGATTTAAAATTATCAGTTTTCAAAGCCCTAAAGCTGCCTAAGCTGTTTTTTTACTTATCAAATATCCCGAAAATTTAAAACTCACCCCTGAGGCCTATTATTTCGCCCCAAAAATTAAAATGTTGATATTGGGCTTTTAGTCGGTTTATCCCGGTTCCCCCGGGGGGGCTTGCCCCCTTTAATAAAATCAAAATTTCTATTAATAATTTTGGGTTTTTTTGACTAAAAAACACCCCACTAAAAAACATATCTAGCTTATTTTATATTTTTGGGTTTTGTGTTAAAAAATCTTTTTTTTCTAGGGAAAACCCCAGGTTTTAAATTTAAAAATATATTTAAATGTTCAGATGGCCATATTTTTATATGTTGAATGTATCCGGGGAAACACGAGGGTCAAATCTTTTTCATTTGTATGTAATCAAAAGTATGATTAGTATAGTATTCAAAGAGAAAATTTATGTTTTTTTCCTCTCCCCCTTTTTTCAATTTTCCTGTCTTTCTTTTTAAGTTTAAGGAATTATTTCAGCAAAAATCATAAAATCGTTTTGTTTTTGAAAAATTAGAAGCAGTTTAAATTTGTCAACCACATTTTTGTTTTAGAAATTTGTTTTTCTTTTTTTTAAGAAAACTTTTTTAAACTTTTGTAATTTCTTCAGTTTGTGGAAAATTTCTTCAACATTGCGGTTTTATTGCTTTAGTTTTTGCGTAATTATTTGGGGTTTTTAGCAGTGTTTAAATTCCCCTTGTTTATCTGATTTTTTAAAATAAGGGGTCCAAACCCTTTTATTTTTTTTTTAAATTTTTTTCCATTTTTTTCTTTAATTATAAAAAATTGCTTCTTTTTTTACCCTGATATTTAAAATTACAGAGGTCCAGATCTTTGTTATTTTTTTAATTTGTTTTTTTAAAATTTCATTAATATTTTTTGGAAAATTTTTTTTGTAATTTTACTTAATTCTGCATTTTTTTAAAATTTGGGGACGGTTTTTAAAACCAATACTAATCCAATTTCGAATTTTTTTTTTAAAGTCATCTATTTTAAAATTAAATTTTCTTTTTTAAGGTTTTTCTAATGCTGTTCATGATCATCCCCTCTTTGTGAAGTCCCTTTTTTCCTTTTTCAGATTTTTTATTCTGAAAATTTATTTAAAAATGTATCGGCAAACCCTTGGGTTTCCCCTTTTTCATTTCGTTTTTATTTTATTTTTTTCTTTTCTGTTTTTCAAAATGATAATATTTTTTTAATTTTTTTCTCAGTTTCCAAAAATTTTGTTTTTTTAGTTCTTCATTTTTAAATCATACTATTTTTAATTCTTGAACTTGAGTGTAAAAAAAATTTTTAAAAATTAACTCGAAATACTTCTTTTTATGTTTTTCATCTGTAAACCCCCAAAAATTTCCTTTTTCAAGTTCTTTTTAATAGAACCCCCAAGGCCCTTACCCTTTAAATTTCTTTTTTCCCAAATTTTACCTTTTTAAGGTTTAAATTAATAAGTTTTTTCTTTTTAAAATTTTTTTGCTAATTCTTAAATATTCTTTACTTCTATTTTTGTGTTTGTTTTTTTTCTTTTGACATCTTCAAGTTTATATTCATCTTTAAACATTTTGAATTTTTTTATACAAAAAACCTTTCGGGGAAACTGCAGTTGGGTTTATCTGGATTTCCTGGGTTTTGATTTTTTCTTTCCCCCCATTCAAAATGCTCTATTCATTGTGTTATCAAGTTCCTTATTTCTTTTGAATTTTACGATTCCTTTTCCTTTTTAAGTTTTTGAATTTTTTTTTTAGTAGCTTTAATCATTTAAAAATCAAAAAAAAATTTTTAACTTTACTTATACTGTCAGGTTCATTATTTGTTTTACATCTTTTAAAAATTTTTTCCCTTTAAATTTAATTATTTTATATTCCCAGAAAATTTTTTTTTAAAAAAATTTCCCCTTGGTTTGTCAATATATAAGAAATCATTTTTGATTTATTACTTAGCTTTTTAAACCCACGATTTAAAATTTTTTCTTTAAAAATTCTTATCTTTTTTCTTTTACCGGGAACTTTCAAAAAAATTTTAAAATTGAACATTTAAATTTCAAATTTATTTTTTTTGGTGTTTTATAGTAAGATGATTTAAAAATAAATAACACAAAGTTTTTGTGAGCCCTTTTGAAAAAAAGTTTTTGTTATTTCTTTTTGAACTTTTTTATCTTCACATAAAAAAATTTCCAAATAAAATATTATTATTTTTTTATTTTTCTGATTCAAGTTCTCACAAGGTTAAATTTGGGTTTGGGGAAACAGTGAATATTAAAAGTTTTTTTTTTTGGGAAATTATTTTAAATTTTTTTTTTTGCAATTTGGTTTAAGTTTTTAAATTTAAATCTTAAATTTTTAAAGTTTTGTTCTGGGTTTTTTTTAGCATTTAATATATTTTTATAATTTATAAGGGGTTTTTCGAAGTATATGCATTAATGTATTTTTTTTTCCCAGTTCCTGAGGGTCCACATTTTAAACATTCTAAAACATGAATCGGGCTTAAAAGGTTAAAATTTTTTTAAAGTTATTGGATTTACCCTTTTTTTGTTTTTTTAATTTTTGGAAATTTTCCCCTTTTATATTTTTTAAACATTATTTTAAAAATATCTTACATTATTTTACTTTTATTTTACATTATTTTTACATTTTTCTTAAATTTTTTTTAAAAATTTGCAATAAAAAACTTAATGAAATGAAAAATAAAAAAAAAAATTAGTTGGGAAAAAAATGAGAGATCTTAGTGAAGAAATAATGAGGGGAAAAAAATAAGGAAAAGCTAAAAGGGGGTTTAGGTACACTAAAATTTATAAACCAATTACTGAAAAAAAAAAAAAGGAAAAAAAGAACAATTTCAAGTCAGTTAAAGCTTACCGGGAATTTAAAGGGAATTTTAGCGTTTTTTTCCCAAAAAAGTTTTGTTGAAAAAATTAAAAAAAGTAGAACAACAAAAAAAATTGGCAGGTTAATGGAAGAACCCCCTTTCCGGAACTACAAAAAACCCTTTTACAACCATTAAAACCTTTACAAAAAAAAACTGACGAAAAAGAGGTTGAAAAAAATATGGAAGATTATTAAAAACAGAAAAAAAAAAAACCCCTGAAGACCCTAGGGGTTTTGGGAAAGATGAAGTAAAGTGTTTGAAAAATTAGAAGAAAAAAATGGGGGGAAAAAGGCCCGGAAAAAAAAAAAAAATACATAAAAGTAGTTTTGGAGCTGTAACGGAAAATGATGTTTTGAAAAAATTTATAAATTTTTTAAAAAACCTTTGGAAATTTTTGGACTTTTTAAATGCAGTAAAATCTAACCCAATTTTAAAATAAATAAAGGGCCCAATCTTAAAGCTAAAATTTAGAAAAGGGTTTCTGGGATATTAAAAATTAAATGGTCCAATAACAAGCAAATAAAAGATAAAAAGACCCCAAAAAAAGAAAGGGAAGAAGCAAAAAAAATTTAAAAAACGTAAACAAGGCGAATTTTTAAAGACAAAGACCGGTTAAATTAATTTTTGGGTTACGGATTTTTAAAATTTAAAAAAAAAAGGAAAAAAATAAAAAAATATAACCCATATAAAGTTTTACCAAAGGGGCCAATACGGAAATTTAAAATTATTAATTAAATAAACTTTATGGTCAAAAAAAATTTTAATTGCTAAGGATAGAAAAAAGGGAAAAGGGAAGTAATTAACACTAAAGTTGTGTTGATTTGTTTGATTTGATTAAAAAAAGTTTTTATAACAAAAAGGAAAAAAGAATTCAAACTTAAAGGGAAAAATATTAAAGTTTTTAACAAAAAAGGTCGGGATTACCTTTTAAAAAAGATCTATAAATTTTTAAAAAAGAAAATTAGGGGACAAGGTTATGACGTTTGCCCAAATGTAATCCAAAAAAATTTGGGTTTAAAATGATTTGGGAAATTTAAATTTTGGGGTTTCCCTTTTTAAATGAAAAATTTAAATAATGAAAAACAAAAAAAATGAAGGTTTTAAAATTTAATTGATGAATATTAAAAATAAAAACTTTTTTTACCAGAACAACATAAAATGTTTTAAAAAAATTTTTTTTTTTAAATTTTAAAATTTTTAAATTTAAAAAGTTTTTAGTTTAAAAAATGGAACAAAAAATAGTATTAATTTCTGAAAATTTAAGAAAATAAAAATACTCCGAAGTGTTTTTCATTTAGATTTAGTCGTTTTTTAATTTTAGAAAAAAAATAAAATTATGTTGTTGGTTTGGATAGTTTAACACTATAAAACCTACTTTTGGGCCCAAAATATTAGTGATAAATATGACAAAAAAAGAATTCGTTTCTTTAAGGGAAAAGGTTTGGAAAGATATTTTTTTTTTCAAATGGTTTTTAAACCATTTTACACAGATTTTTAAAAATTTTATATTGGGGAAAACTTTAATAAGAAATTTGATGATTATAAATTTTGGGTTTAAATCAGAATTGCTCCAAAAAGTTTGGAATTTGTTTTAAGTAGTTTTAAGTTTTTTGTTTTTAAATTCCCAGTTTAAATTTTAAAAATTTTGGGATGTGGAA
The DNA here is from genome assembly GCF_021730395.1 of Mercenaria mercenaria. NCBI lineage: Eukaryota > Metazoa > Mollusca > Bivalvia > Venerida > Veneridae > Mercenaria > Mercenaria mercenaria. Next base: position 44,127 of record NW_026462966.1, on the reverse strand, counting down.
ATATCAAATTTTCATACATTGCTTGGATTTGAGAAAAAAAAAATTAGAAAAAAACTGAAGGGGAACTAAAACACCAAATATAAAAACCTCTGTGGATACAATTTTTATTCATTGTGATTTATTGATAATTCATTTTTGATGGTAATTTCGGGTGATATTTTATTTATGCTTTAAGAAAGCAGTTTTAAAACCAAGAGCTTATCCATTTAAAAAAGAACCCAAAGAGTTGGATATTCTAAAATTTAATAAATATTTTAAAAAATTCTTTTTAAAATTATTTTTTTTAAGTTGTTTTTGGGTAGAAAAAATTTTTTTTTTAAAGGGGGTTTTGAAAAAGTTTTCAAAATTTTAAAAAAAATTTTGAAATTATAAATTTTAGTTTTATTTAATTTTAAAAAAAAAATTTATGCAAAAAAAAAGGAAAATTATTTATTTTTGTTGATGCTCACACGAGAGAAGAAATTACGCGGAAAGGTATTTTTGGGGCCCCACTTTAACAAAATTGCTTTCAATTCAGCCGCATCTTAAATTTCCCCACAGTGGAAAAAAAGCTTTGGAAACAGCGGGAAAAAGCACCCTTTGAAAGGGGGAACAAAAAAGGTTGGAACAGAAGTTAAAAATTTTGGGGAAATAAAAATTTTTGAAAAAATTTAAAAAAAAAACCTGCTCCGGCAGTTGGTAAATTTTAAATTTCTAAGGAATTACAAGAAAGAAAAAATAGTAAAATAGTAAGGGGGGGAGGTATTAATATAAGATTTTAAAAAGATTTTGTCGGATCTGGGGCTTTTTGCTCGTGCTGGAACTTTTAGTCAAAAAAAAAACGTAAATTTAAAAGATTAAAATTTTTAAAAAAATTAAAATTTTTTAAATTTAATTAAAAAAAAAAAAAAATAAAAAATAAAAAAAAAACTAAAAATAAAAAAAAAAAAAAATATTTTAATATATAAAATGTTTAGAACAAAAAAAATATTGTGAAAGAATTTAATTTAAATCCTATTTTAATTTGATACAGCATTTAATTTTTTTGTCTTTGGGAAAAATTGGGTTTAAAAAAAAAAAAAACGGGGTACACTTTACAATTAAAGATAGAAGTTCATATTTTGATTTTTTGGGTTTTTTTTTTTTTAATTTTTTTTTTTTTTTTTTTTTATTTTTTAAAAAATAAATTTTAAAAATAAAAAAAACTTGCTGATGGTGTGAGTTGATGGGGGCCCAAACGCTCTAATTTTAAAAATGCACTTAAAAAAAAATTATCAAATTTGTTTGGGTTTAAAAAAAATGGAAAATTTTTTTTGATTGTAATTAAATTTTTTCAAAATAATAAATTTTAAAAAAGTTTGGGTTTAACTATTGAAGATTATGCAAAATCAAATGGAAAAAAATTTAACTATTTGTACTACTGTACTGCTGGGTGATTTTTTTAAATTTGGGGTTTTCTATTTGAAAGGATTTAATCAATAAAAATAATGAGGTAAATTTCTAAAATTCCATTAAATTTAAATTTTTCATTTTTTCGGGTTTTTTAAAAATAATATTTACCCCCAAGTAAAAATTTAAATTAAAACCCACAGCTGACAGGGTGATGTGAATTTTAAATTTTTTGAGCAATGCTTTTGATCCAGGTAGGGTAAAATTTTAAAAAAATAAATTCTATGGGGGTTCCCCGTTTGGTTTTTTTAAAGAATTTGGGTTTTGATTAATTACTACCGAAAAAATATAAAAAAGCGATGGTCATCCTTGGGAAATGATGGGCGCCCAAACAACTGTTTCACAACAAAATTTAAAACAACTTTTAGAATAAAGGCTTGGGTAACAAAAAACCCCAAAAGTTTTTGTTTATTTTCAACGAACCCGACAAAAGGGAATAATCAAGAAATGAAACCACATTATTAGATACATTTAAAATTTTAAAGCAGCAGATGATGCTTGAATTTTTAGTTCTTTTTTTGTCTTGAAGGGGGTAATGGTGTTTTTTATCCCGAAAAAGAAAATACAAGTTTATCAAAAAATATATGGTTTTAATTAAATTTTTTTTTTATAAAAAAAAAATAACAAAACTTCTGGAAGTTTTGCTAAATAGGGTTTAATTTTTTGAAAGGGTTTTTTTGGATTTTTTTATTTTAATTGGGGAATATAAAAAGGAAATAAAATACAGAAGATCCTAAGCGATTTTTTTTAAAATTAAGTTAACTACATTCCCCTGCAAAATATGTATTTTTGCAATTGTTTTATTTGAGGAAAAAGTTGAAATAAATAAATTTGGGGAAATGAACTTGTTTTTGGTTTATAATTTAAACCCTTTTTATTGTTTAAATAAAATTTAAAAATAAATTAAAATAAATATAAGTATATAATGTCATCAAATTTATTGAATTTTAAAATTAACCTTACAGATGGGGCAAAAAAAAATTTTGCCCGAGCCTACAACAACAAAAACCCATATAATTTTAATTTTAAAAAATGAACAAATTTCATGGAAAAATTTCCTTTCTTTTAACAAAAACACAAAATTTAAACAAAATTTTTTTAAAAACTGTTGCAAAAAATAAGGGATTAGAAATTACAATTTTAAAGAAAAAAAAAAGTCCCGTCAAGGTCAAAATGGTGGATTTTTGGAGCTTTAGCTGGTTTGTTAGGAAAAAAAAAATTCTTCCAATGGCAGCAAAAAAAGCTCCTAAAAAAATTAGCCCCCCTAAAGGGATTGGGGGCTTTTGTCTGGGTAGCCCGTACTGGTGTTAGTAAAAAAACTTGGAAATGGTATGGTTTCCGTAGCAAAGGGTAAGAGAAAAATGTTTTCACCCCTATTTACCCTAATCAAAAAAAACAAAATAGTAGGATCTGGAGTGGAATTTAAAAAACACAAAAAACAAAAACAAAACGGTGGGTTTTTTGGTATGGGTTGGGCCCGCTTTGTTTTAGGAATTCCTTTGATTACATCTTTGTTAAGTGGAAAAGGATACAGATTGATTCCCAAAAAAAGAAACCTTTCGACGAAATTTCCCATAAATAAAAAAAAAAAAAAATTTATAAAAAAACCCAAAATTAACTTTGGAAAATTTAAAAAAGGGTAAAACAATTTTTAAAAATTTAAAAAAAATTTGGGGGGGTATTTAGTAGAAATAATTTACTAAAATTAAAAAAAAAAGGACGAGTGTGGAAAATTTTTAAAAAATTTTGGGGAAACGACTCTGTTGGTCCCGGAACAATTGGGTTTGTTACTTAAATAATTTTACTTTTACCCATTTGGGGCTTCCCACCCCAAAAAAAGTAATTAATATATACCAAAAAGTTTAAAAAACAACATGTTCAAAAATTTTAAGACAAAACAAAATATGGGTTTGTGGATATTATTTTTTATTTTTCATTAAAAATGTTTCAGATAAAATACCGTTGTATGATTTTTTTGTATAAAATACTAAAAAATTAACAAACCCAAAAAGGTTTAAAAGAAAAAACAATTTAAATTATTTTTAAAAAATAAGGACATTTATTTTTTTTATTAAAAATTGTGTTTTATTTAAAATGGAATAATTAATATAATGGGAATATTCAATAAAATAAATGAAAAAGTAATTTTAAAAAAGAAAAACAAATAGAAAGGCAATTAATTTAAAAAAACCCCCGGGTTTTTTTAAAAAGTTATTTCCCAAGATATGATGGTGGATTATTTCAATGGAAAAATGTAAAAGCTAGTCCCGGGTTTTGTTTTAAAAAGGTAAAAAAAGTAAGAAATTTAAATTTTTAAAGGGATTTTTTAAATTTTTCTTGTTGATGCAATTAAATTTGGGGAAAAAGGGGAAACTAAATTAAAAATTTTAAAAAAAAAAGGGGAAAAAGTAAATTTTTCAAAATTTTTTTGTAAAAAAAAAACAGAAAAAAAAGAAACTATTTCTGTTAATTATGGGAAATGAATTTTAAAAAATAAAAGTGATTTATTTTTAATTCTTTAAACGTTATGAAAAATTCCCGTTTTAACCCTTTTTTGGGTTTTTTTAATTTAATTAAAAACTTTAATAAAAAAAATTTAAAAAAAAACCTTTTTTTAATTTAAGAATAAGCTAAGGGATCAATACCTTTTTCAAAAAATATCTTTTATCATTTAACTGATAAAGATTTTTTTATTTATTTCATAATGGGGAAAAATTGTGTTTTTGAAGTATAACTTAAAGGTGTGTTACCCTTTTGGGGTTTAATTTTTAAAAAAGTATTTTTTTATAATTTTTATGAAACTTTGGGTTTTTTAAAAAACAAGTTTTTTAATTCCTTTTTCATTTCTTAACATTAACTTCATTTTCTAATAAATATGAATTTTTTTTTACTTTCTTAATCCGAAAAATTCAAAAAATTACTACACCGCAGCTTCATCTTTAAATTTTCCCAAATTTTTTTTTTTATTATTATCGAAAAAAAAATTTTGAGTTGTTATCGTTTAAACACTTTTTCAAATAAATTTTTTTGGGCCTTATTTAAAAATTTCCCATACGCATCTTTTGGTTTTTAAATTTTATAACAATTAAAAGAATCAGTGTCAGTAAACAATAATTTTAAAATTTCTCTCGTACTTTTTTCCCTTTAAAGTAAAAAATTTTAAAGGGAAAAACCCTTTAAATTTAAAAATTTTTTATAAATCTAGAAAAGCCCCAAAATTCCCAAAATTTAAAAAGGTTGTTTAATTAAAAAACTTTCTTTATTTAGAAAACCAAAAAGGTTAGAGTTTTTTTCGTTGAACTAACAAATTTTAAGGTTTGGCTAGTATTTTTAAAAAATTTTTTTCACATGGTTAATTTAATTTAACCCTTTTGGTAAATTTTTCCATTTTGTTTTTTCCGAATTCAGAGGTTTTTCATTAACTTAAAAAAAATCCTTTTAAAAGAAAATTTTTTTCTTTAGTTTTTTTTGGTATTAAAAACAATATACTTTTTTTTAAACCCTGGACTTTCGTCCTTAAAAGTTAATTTTTTAGTATTTTTGTTACTTTTAAAACCCAATTTTTTTTTGTTAAGATTTTTATAAAGAACTACTTTTTTTTGTTTTTTTATTAAAGTTGGGGAAACCCAAATTCTTTACATTTTCTTTTTCCTATTTCAAATTTGTTTTAAAAAATTTTTTTCTTTTAATCAGGAAAAAACCCTTTTATCTGGGATAAAAATTTTTTTTTGGGGGGGGGGTAAAGGATAATCTTTTTGGGGTTTTTTGTAATTCTTTTTGGGTATTCAGAAACCATTAAAATTAAAGTTAGTTTTACCCCTTTTCAATTTTTAAATTTTTTAAATTGTTTTTCGGATTTTAAATTTAAAGTTTCCAGAGGGGAAAGGTTGACACCCTAGCCCAACCCTAAAGGTTTTTGGGTTTTGAGGTACATAATGTATTTGTTTCTTTTTTTTGAAATTAAACTTTCATATTTTTTTATGTTTGCTTTTATGTACTGTTTGAAATTTTAAAATTTTTTTCCTTTCCCTTTTGTCCCTTTTTTAATTTAAAAAAATACTAATTTTATCAGTTATTAAATCTAAAAAATTAATTCAGTCTTTTTTTAAAAATTGCATTCCCCCAAACTAAACCAGGGGTACTGAAAAAAGACAAGGGATCTAATTTTTAGTACTTAAAAATAGTTTTTTAAAATTTTCAAATACTCGTTAAAAATAAACGTAGTTTTTAAATTTTAGATCCCTGATATTTTTCCCATTGTTTTTTTTTTTTAAAAAAATTTTTTTCCCGTTTTTTTTGCTGTTGTATTCTTATCAGGGAAAAATTAGTTTCATTTAAAATTGGGAAAAAAAATCTTCTTTAGAAGGTAATTTTTTTTTCTTTGAATTTTTTAAATGAATCCATGTAATCATATGGATAAACCCTTTTGTCTTTATTTAAATTTTTAAACTTTCACAATCAAATTTTTGAGATAAAATATTTAAAATTTTGGAATATTTTTTACTTAAAATTAAACCAAAGTTTTAGGACAATAAATTGAAAAAGGGAAAAAATAAAGACAAATCGAAAAAATAAATTTCCATATTCTTTTCCCTATTGTTAGGAATAACATTAATTTCTTTTTTAAATTTCCCTTTTGTTGCCTAAAAAAAATGACCGTCTAACCTCTTAAAAATTTTGAAAAAAAAAACAGGAAAAATTTTGTGTTAGTTTAAAATTAATATTACAATTGATGAAACCCCTTTCGGAATTTTCCTGTTATTTGGGCAGTTTATCCCCGGACAGGATTTTTTATTTTTTTTTATATTTTTTTTTCACGATATGACAAAAAATTTTGTTTTTTTAAAATTTTTTTGAATTCCCTTTTTAGGGGCATTTCAAATCCTTTTTTTTAAAAAGGGTTTTTTTAAAATTTTCTTTACAAAATTTTTTTTCCTCAAGATTTTTTCAATTTAAAATTATAAAAATGCTTTAAGGGGGCCCCTATAAATTGGGGTTTGGGTTTTGTTTTAAATTTTTCGTTTATAAAAAAAAAAACTTTATAGCCCTAACCACAATCTATATGATTTTGATTGCTTCAGTAAAAGAAAAATTCAGTTGATGGTTTTTAAAACAGTTAAAACTTTTTTGTTATTTATTCAAAATTTAGCTTTAAAATTTAAAAGGGAAATGCTTTAAAAATTTATGAAATTTTTTTAAATTTTTTACTTTTTCTTTCCCCCTTTTGGGATTTTTTTCGCCTTGGGGTACCATTAATAGTAAACAATTTGGAAAATGTTCATTTAAATTCTTTTTTTGAGTAAAATGTTTTAAGAACTTTTTTCAAAAAAATTTTCTAAGTTGGCTTTGGTTTTTTTTAGTTTATTAATCTATTAAAGTCTTTTATCCAAACATAATGTTGGATTACAGTTTTTGAGGGGGTTTTCAGTTTATCATCATTTATTTTATCATTTTTTTATCTTTTTTTTATCTTAGTAATTAGCAAATGTCACAGGGTTCTTCGTTTTTTGATTTTTTTGATAGGGACAGGGGATAAATTCTATTTTCTTTATATCCAAATTATTAAATGATATTTTATTTTAAAAAATTTAATTTTAGGGGATTTGATTTAATGTAACAGGAAATTTTTAATTTTCCCGTATAATCAAGACGTTTTATGTTTTTTATAATTTGAAACTCTTTCAGAAAATTTTTTTTTTACAGGAAAATTTTTAAGCCAAATACACCATCTAAAACATTCATTTTCATAAATTTTTTTATTTTTTTAATCCTTTCATTGAATTTTTTTAATGGTTTTTGGGAATTCTAAATAACTTGAAGCAGCCAAAGGATTTTACTTTATCTATTTATATAAGGCATCAACTGGGCTCTATTCTCCAGCCGCTTCCTTCTGAAAAACCCCAAAAAAACCCAAATTTTAAATTTTTTTTTCATCAAAAAACTTTATGTAAAGTTTTTTTTATTTCGTTTGTGTTAATTTAAATTTTTAAAAACTTTTTATTAAAAATAAGCTGATTTTTATTTGTATCTTTTTATCCATTTTTTCAAAAAATTTTTTTTAAAAAAACATTTAAATTTTTTTACCCTTTTTAAAATTTTTAAATTCAGATTTTTTTATTTTCTAAGAGTCGTTTATAAATTTAAAAATTTAAATTTATTCTTTTGGGTCTTGTCTATATGTAAATTTTTAAATTTTAAATTTTTTATAATTTTGTTTTGTAGATCTTCGATTTCCCTCTTTATATTATATTTTTGAAAAAAATCTTCAAACAAAAAAGGATTAAAAAAAAAAAATTAAAAAAAATAATTAAAAAAAAAATAAAAAATAATAAAATTTTAAATTTCTTTAAGAAGAAATAAAAAAATTTAAATTTATATCTTTTTCCCCTTAACTTTTTATTTTTCCACTTTTACCGGGTTTTCCCCTTTACAACACATTTTTTTTTAAAACCGGCATTAATTTCCAAAATTCTTTTAAAGCTTTGTAAGGGTTCTATATATTTTTTCTTTATTGTATCACAATCGGTTAAAAAAACTTTTTCAGGATTGTTTTGATTAATTTTTTGGTCTGGGACAATTTACTAATCTTTTATCATTTTCTTTCTTCAAATTAATAGACAACCACAGTCCCATTCAAATAAAGTTCTTTTACGAAGATAAGGATCTATAACATTTTGTAATTTATCAATGACATGATTTTTATATTCATCGCTAACTATTTGATCAAGTTTGATTTAATAACATTTCTTCTTTTAAGAACTTTCTTATATGAATTTTCATCTGGATTCATTATTTCTCCTAAAGTGCTAGATAATTTTGGCATAATCATTCTATCTACCTTTCTATTAACCATCTATATATAATATACTTATAGAAAAAAATCTTTAAAAACGCACCTAATGAAATTATATTGATTTGAGAAATTTGTTTATATTATCTATATCTTTTGAATAAGATTTTAAAGTCATTTTTTCTAAATTGTTATCAACTGTTAAAATTTTAATACCTTCTTGAAACATTCTGTTTAACCATTCTTCGTGTAATTTGTGTAGTTTTTCTAAATAATCTAAACCAACTTTGTTTTCTTCCGTTCTGTTTCTTTTTTGAAGTCTTTTAAAACATATTTCTGGGTCGGTTTTAACATAAACAAATCCATCAATTGGGTTTTTTCCATATGGTTTTATAATATGATCAGTTAAGAAAAGATTGTATACTGCCCACTCGGGGTCATTTATAACACCGTTGTCGTGATGTTGTTTTGTAAAAACATTACTGTTAGTTAAATAACAACGTTCAAGAACAGAAACACCATCAAACTGTTTAGCAGAAGATAACATTTTTATATGACTGTTTAAAGTTGTTAGCTGAAAAGGAAATAAATATTTGGAAGGTTCTTGAGCAGCAAGTTCAAAAAGGTTATATGAATTATAACTTGGGTCCATAACATTTTGCCATTCGTGAATTGGTTCTGGAATTATATTAAAATTAGGATTATCTTCTTTAATAATATCTAAAAACGTACTTTTTCCTGATGCAATATTACCTTCAACTGATATAATTTTTCTCATTTATATAAAATACTTATAGAAAAAATCTTTAATTAAAGTTAATACAACTCTTCTTCTTTTTTACTTTTATATCCGTTAAGTTTAAATTCCTTCATATGCATTTCAAGAGGTGTTGAATAATTTTTTTCTTTCTGCATTTCTAATAGTATTGTAAAAATATCCTGAATAACTTTTTTCTCTTCTTCTTTATTTACTTTTCCGATATGTGCTTTTGTTATAAGTTGTTTTATTTTTTGATGATGTGATTTTAAAATAAATTTCTTGTCGTCAAGTTTTAGTCTGTTAGTAAATATGGTAATTACTGATGGAACAGCGCCAGCAACTGCTACAAATATAGGAATAGCTGGAACAAGTACTAATGCAGCTGAACAACCAAAAACACCTGCTGTAATATATAATCCGGTACTTACTCTCCCGCAAAATTTATAACTTTTTCTGTAAGCAGCAGCTAGTTTAGTTAAGTGAATAATTAATTGATCTATTGTTTCTATTCCATTATTATTAGAAATTAGATTTTTATTGCTCATTTATATAATTAAACTTTTTATTTCTAAATTAAATTTGTTCAAGATCGCTAAATGGTACCCAACTATTAATTTTTTCGCTATAACCCTTCCATTTTACTAAAGCTTGTTTTTTCTTATAATTTCGTCTAATAACTTTTTCTATTCTAAAAACTTCTTGTGTAGTAGGTAAAAGTTCTTGTTCATAAAATGAACCTTGAATTATTTCATCATTTAAATCTTTAATAGAGTATGTTCTGGGATTTGTATTATTAATTTTATAAATTATAAATATTTCCTCTGTCCAGTTTGGTGTATATCCTTTTTCAAAATGTCTTTTAAGTTTACTTAAGCGAACTTGATCACCAATTTTAAATTTTGCTTTACTCTTTGGTATCTTTAAATCACCATATAAATTAAAGTAAACAGTACCTTTATTTAAGTTTTTACTAGCTTCGGTTGGCCTCATTTTTATACTAGAATGTTTTGTTTTGTTATATTTATCAACCATATCCTGCAAATTATTTAAATAAGTATAAGTATTATTTGTTGTAAAATATTTCCACATTATTCTTTTTAAACTTCTATTAAATCTTTCTATTACTACAGCCTTTCCTTCATTAAATGTATGGTACATATTAATCTTATTTTTATTCAAAAATGATTCAAACTTTTTATTATAAAATTCTTTTCCTTCATCTACCCATAAATTTACTGGTAATCGTCCTTCAGAAATTATTTTTTCAAATGCTTCAGTAACAGATTCTCCAGTTTTATTCTTTAATGGAATAACCCAAGCATATTTACTAAATATATCAATAACGGTTAATAAGTACTTTACTCCTTTATTATATTTTGAAAAAGCTTGCATGTCAACTAAATCAGCTGACCAAGTATCATCAATATCATTAACTATCACTCTTCGTTTCCTAAATTTCCTTTTAATTGGTTTGTGTAATTCTTCTGCTAATTCATCGCTCCAGCGGTAGCTTGGTGCAGTGATTCCGGGGGTATACTCTACCCCCTTTTCCCGTTTTTTGACTTTTGTCCCAACCCAAGTGTGTATTTCGTTTTAATTATAGGTTTCACAACTAAATGTTTTGCAATCTTTTCTCCAAATGTTTTTGATTTAGTTTTATTTAAGTTGGAAAGCATTTGCTTATCACATGTACCCTTTTTTACATCACTGTCATAGCAAAAATCATGGTCCATACATACTGCATCCAGTTCATTGACAGGGGGTCCATTATCTAGGGGATTTCCTGGCCCACAATAATTATATCCTGGAAGTGTTAAACCTTTCTTAGGTAATAAAGGTAACATTGCTTTGTGAATATCTAAATTACCCCCTGTACTTTTAACAAACTTTGATTTCATCTTTCCACAAGATGAACAGGTAGCTTTTATCATTTTTCTCCCATTTTTTGTTGTAACAAAGTGAGGATTTACATTATCTGTAAATCTTCTTTCTTTCAAACAATATATTTTATTTTGTAAACTCATCTATATCATATGTATTTAAAACTTTTAACTGGGTTTAAAACCTGTGGATTTTAAATTGTCCGGCATTGGTCAGTCCTGACCAAGGGTTAAAAGGTCAGGGGGGTCAGATTGAGCTCGCTTCGGTAATTCTAATACTACTGGGGCATAAAAAGAGAAAGTGTAAAAACACTTTAACCAAGGTAGGGACGCAGAAAGACGCCCACGCCGACACCGGGGCGAGTAGGATAGCTCTCCTTATACTTCGTATAGTCGAGCTAAAAACAAAGTGTTTGACCCATATTCAAACTTGACCTAGATTTTACCAAGGAAATAATTCTGACCAAATTTCATGAAGATCAGTTGAAAAACAAGAGCTGTCTCCATAGGATGACACATGCCCCCGATGGCACTTTGAATGAATAGTTATGGCCGATGTTAGAGTTTAGGACCTTTGACCTACGGACCTGGGTCTTGCGCGCGACACGTCGTCTTACTGTGGTACACATTCATGCCCAATAATTTTAAAATCCATGCATGAATGACAAAGATATGGACCGGACACGCCCATCAAAGCACTATCATGAAATATGACCTTTAACGTCTAAGTGTGACCTTGACCTTTGAGCTACGGACCTGGGTCTTGCGCGCGACACGTCGTCTTACTGTGGTACACATTCAATGCCAAGTTATTTGAAAATCCATCCATGGATGACAAAGATATGGACCGGACACGAATGCACTATCATGAAAAATGACCTTTAACGTCTAAGTGTGACCTTGACCTTTGAGCTACGGACCTGGGTCTTGCGCGCGACACGTCGTCTTACTGTGGTACACATTCATGCCAAGTTATTTGAAAATCCATCCATGGATGACAAAGATATGGACCGGACACGAAAATTGCGGACAGACTGACAGACCGACAGACGGTTCAAAAACTATATGCCTCCCTTCGGGGGCATAATAAAGCCTCTATTGCATACACAAGCTAAATGTTGACAGACGACAGACGCCGGACATCGAATGATCACAAGAGCTAAAAAAACCCCAAAGAGTAGTAGTAAACAAAATAGTGGGGAATAAATTTATTTCAAGGTAAATACAGTATTACAGCAGTATAAGTAAATAAAATGCCTTTTTATATTTTACCTGTAGATCTTCTATAAAAAAAACTGGAAAAAGTTAACTTCACAACGCAACAGTTTGCACAGCCAGACCAGGGGCCACTATCTCGAAGGTACCTTAAGTCCTAAGATGTTCGTAAAGGGTTCGTAAGGTATTCGTAGCAGATATTTTCTCTATCTCGAAAGCCTCGTAATTTACGAAACTTCGTAAATTTCCTCGTAAGCTAAGGCTAAAAAATCCACCCCTTAACGTTCTCGTAGTGTATAAAAACTTATGTATGTCTGCCTGTCTGAAGGTGAATATGTTTCTTTCTTATTGTACCACGCTGAAACTGTCGTAAAAATATTTATTGAAGTTGGCATTCCGTTCGTTTGTGTCAACGAACATGAATATATTTCATATAGATGAATAAATTTAGTGCTTTCAGTCCGTTTTTATAGATAAAACGCACAGTTTTTTTTATTTCACAGAGAAGGAAATACATTTACGTTTGTCCGTTTGTTCATCTGGGCTATCGTTTTAACGGTTTGTCAGATTTGCATGGCATTTGAATTGTTAGGACTGTGCTTTAGCTCAAACGGCCCCGTTTAAATCAACCTGTAACAATATTTTTTGGTAATTGACACCGGCGGTATTTTGATATGATAAGAATGTAAAATGTACAACTAAATGTTGACTTTTACCACTGTGACAATTACTGCGGTATATATTTACTGGCGGATGCTATTCGTCAAATGGTGTTGGAAAAAACGCAAACGTTACAGTAATTGTTTAAAAATCAAATTGAAAACTTTAGCGCGGTACGATACACGTTACATACATATTTTGTATCCTTTGAGGTACGTATATCACAAATATGGTTGAAATATCCTATCACGGAATTACTGTATCGTAGACATTTACCCGTGGACTGTAATAACTGGTGAGACTGAATTATGGTTCGGACTGCCAGCAGTAGAATTCCGAACATCGAAAGGAATTGCACTGCACAAGACTATACATTGTATATTGATTTTCATACAGAACGCTACACGCGCATCCCCGGCTATGCTAGCTTAATAGATAGAATACATAAGACCTCAAAGTAGGTTCGAATACCGAGCGAGGCGTTCATGGTTTCCGTGATGATTTGCTAAAGACAGTACATCTAAGTTCATTCCTTTTCCACCTCTGCATTATGTGGGGGAGTATCTGAAAGGAATCCAGGAATACTAATGCATACTATCTCGAGCGCACGACATCTTATTTCGAGCGCACGACATCTTTATCTCGAGAGCACGACATCTTATCTCAGTGCACGACATTTTATCTCGCGCGCACGACATCTTATCTCGAGCACTCGATATTTTATCCCGTGAATTGTACATCTTATCTCGTGCAAACGACATATTATCTCGTGCATCGACATCTTATTTAGTGCGCATGACATCTTATCTCGTGCGCTTGACATCTTATCTCGTTCACACGACATCTTATCTCGTTCGCACGACATCTTAGCTATATTTTATTAGGGCCTTTTGTGTATTCAGGTCATCAGTGAAAATATATGGAAGAGTAGATAATTAGTGTCCTGCCTATTCATATTTTATTTAAAGTTTCCTCAAGTACAAAGGGGAGCGGTGGTCTAGTGGATAAGGTGTTGGCCGCTCAATCCAGGGATCGTGGGTTCGAGCCCCACTGGGGTCACGACTATGACTTCTCATATGACACCAGTACTGGGTTTTTCAGGAAGCGGACTCGAGAGTGGTTCCAATAAGCTTGAAGCTTTCATTACAATCGAGCTAAAACAAATTAGTATAAACTTAAACTCAAGTACAAGTTTATCAGATCATTTGGGGAGCAGTGCATATACTTGATCATCCTTTCGTCAAAATTAAAACATAATCATGCTTACTGCATGTTAGAATAGCAACTAGATGCAGTTTAACTGATTCGCAAATAGTCAGAAAAGTTATAAAATTGGATGCATGAATAATGGCGAAACAGAGAAATTCTTTGATATATGGGCGAAGCCTACATACTTAATCTTTATTTTGTCAAGGATTTAAATTTATTTTATTATTTGTGCCATCGCTGAATTTTCGGTGCATTTTTTTTATCAGATTAATATTTATAACTATAACGAAAAATAAAGTAAATGTTCACAACGCAAAATTTGGTCAGTTCCTAATTTGAAGACATTTTTTTTTTCAAAACATCTACATTCTAAACCGGTAGTCTCACTTCGACCTCAGCACCACAGCCATTAAAAATAATTGTATACACACAAACAACACGCATATGCACGCGCACATACGCAAGAACGCATGTGCAAGCACGCACCCACGTACGCGCACACAAACACACAGCACACACAACGACGACCAATAAATCCACATACACGTGCACGCATGCACGCACGCACAACGACAACAAATAAATAAACACATATTAATTGCACTTGTTTTCCTTTTTCCCATAACTTGGTATTACATGTATTATTTCAAGAAGATAAATGTCATATTGTAGTTGCTGACTATATATACATATATTATAATTCATGTTTTATATTCACGAGGTATGTAAATGTATATTTGGTATATTATAGAAAAAAAATCAATTAAAAAAACTATGTCGTGCGCTTGAGATAAGATGTCGTGCGCACGAGAAAATATGTCGTGCGCTCGAGATAATTTAATCTTTAAAAAAAAAAGGAAATACATGTCTTAAACATATACCACCGTTAAAATTCACTCAATGTGGATATATTTTCCCGTGTTGTTAAGCAATAAACAGCTAGTGGGCTATTAGGTACACGCGCAGTTGTTCGAAAATGACGTCATTAAATGGATTATCCGTGACTTACGATATCGTTACTAACTTACAATACCCTAAGTTACGCGCGCTTTACGAGCAATATCACTTAAGATAAATGTTTGATTTGCGGTTTTTAAAGCTGAAAGGGAGCATGAAAATGTGAAAAAATGGTAATGGGGATATTAGTAATCATTCAAGTTTTCTACCAAGTCAACTCTGTATATAAGCTGATTTACCACCTGTTTTCTATTGACCCTGCTGAAATTCTCTCAAAAATATTAATTAAAATCCTCTTTTAATATTTAAAACAAGCATTGTCACAAATAAATACAAATTAGGTTAGAAAAAAAGTTTGTTTCCGGTATCCCGACATACCCTTAATTCCGGACCCTAATTGTTTTTCATTGCCTCGGAGAAGTTTTTATTTAATTTAATGTTTTAACAAAAAGTTGAAAAACTGCACTTTTTTAATGTTTTAAACATAGTCAGTGATGTTAAAAATCAACTTACTCAAGGAAAAATCAGCAGGGGCTAAGGGTGTAACGATACATCGGAATTCATTTTATCATGATACATCAGTTTGGCGATACGCATATCGTATCATAGGCCTGTTATTTCGAAATTCATTTTATCATGATACATCAGTTTGGCGATACGCGCATCGAATCATAGGTCTGTTTCACAATACAGAAACAATAAGTGAAAACTAGAAATATTGCATGATATCTTACATACAATCAGTGTTAAAGATAGTAACTAAAGAAATATATAATTCCAAGAGTAGAGACATTGATTAATTTTTATTTTGTCACATAAATGCTTACTTACGATAGTCAATTCATATCGCGATATGTACCGTATCGTTGCATCTGTATCACGATACATATTGTATCGTGAGACTAGCATATTATTACACCCCTAGCAGGGGCCCAGTAGCCCATGGTTCCTAGATTTTGGGCTGGGACCGTAAATTGTTGGAGAAAATGCCCATATACCTAATGTTAAACATTTATTTTTGACAGTCTGGGCCCCTAAATAAAAATAGCTAGTTTATATCCCTGTTACTGAAGCTCTAAAGGAATAACTCCCTTATTCGTATTTTTGTACACAAAAATAGTTTCCGAAAGGTCCCACTGGATGATAAAATCCAGAATTTTTTTTTTTAAATTACTGACCAGCTACCTACCTATTTTTCTTTAGCATGTTACTGGAAACATTTGTTTGGTCTTACAGTACATGTATACCTAAATTGTAGTCATACAGGGTTAAGATACCCGGTATCTTAAATACTATATGATTTTTTAAGACAGGAAAGTGTGCAGATTGGAAATTATACCTACACTGTTTTTCAAAGTGAAAGCACCTAAGTTGTTTTTCAAAGTGAAAGCACCTAAGTGTATTTGAATGGGACTAAAATTACATTTTCATTTTTCATCAAGTGGGTGCGTAATCTGCCTATAAAGTATAAATCCATATCTACATTTACTGAAATACTCCCAACATTCAACAATTAATTTCTGATCATAACTGGGAGGTCAGGGCAGTTGTTAAAAACTAGGGATATCTTCAAATAAATGTAGCACAAAATATGCAATTATAGCTGCTGTCACTCATGCAGAAAAACCTGAAAAATGTGTTAGTGTCATAATCTAGGGTCTATATAAATCTTTATTATATACCTATATAAATTCTGTAAAAAATCGGCTTGTATTTCACAATTAAATATGAACAGACAGACAAAACTTCCGTATTGTACCTCTTAAATTCCGTATTATACCTTCCGTATTGTATGCTGCCGGACTATTTTCATAAATATGCATGACCCGACACATTTCTATAAATAACGCACATAAAAACTTCACTAAGTTCCATTTAGTATCGATAAACATTGAAGATGTCGTTCAAGAACAAAACAAGAATCAAAATGGTAAAGGTATATAATAAAAGGGTCATTATAACAGTAGCTAGATCTGGGACTTAGTATTCGGCTCTCGTGGATTTTGCAAGGTCGAATCACACTCGGCGCTTGCGGGCCTCGTGAGATCCGATCTGACAAAATTCACTCGAGCCGAATACTAAGTCCCAGATCAATCTACTGTTATAATAACCCTATTTTATCACTTTAATTATATGTCAAAAGCATTGATTTGTCATTCAATACATTCATACACTTACAAGAGTCCAAAACACAATTTTTGTCTTGTAATCAAAACTAGCAGAAAAGTAGTGGTTGTTATCTATCATCAGGAACTACATGTATGGAACCAGAAGACAGCGAGTCAAAATTTTTCACGAGGTCTCAAATCGCCCATTATCTGGACTATCATTGGACCTTATAATAAGACGAAATGCCCCCTTGTGCAGGACATTGCATTATGTTTAACAGTTCGCTTTAATAATTGGAAAAACCTTGAACAGCGCCATCTGCCGAGTGTAACATTTGTACATATGTAGTAAATTCGCGTCGTAAGTCACATGGTCTATTCTAGGATTTCTTCGTTTTAAAATATATACGGTGCTGTCGGGTAATTTGGCGCACCTAAGACAAACTTTGACGTATAGATTAATCATTTGCTTATGCATAAACAATTATTTATCATTTTGTGAAGAATGTTGAACCCGCTACAACCCTTACAATGGACTAATATAAAGTATACTGACGAGATAAAGAAACGCCTCATTCAAACTCGGTATACAATTTTTCGTTAACCGTGATTCAAAATTAGAAAAGAACAATTCCATTCGCAAATTAGATGCTTTACAAGAATTTATGGTCAATAAGAAATCATTTCAATGTCGCATTAAGCTTAAATCTTGAATTTTAATAGCCCGGTCGGAGAAATTGCATTAGAAAAATCAGTAGCGCGTGTGGCCACCTCTGCTAGCAACCACAGCAGCAAGGCGACGCCTCATAGAGCCGCACCAGTTGCGTAACAGATACCGTGGGATTCTGGCCCACTCCTGGTGCAGCGCTGCAACCAGTTCCCGGACGTTTGCTGGCTGGGGTTGACGTTGGCGTAACCGCCGTCCGAGATAATCCCACGCGTGTTCAATCGGATTGCAGTCCGGTGAACACGCCGGCCAAGGTAAAACATTAATGTTTCTAGCCTGTAGAAAGTCCCTGGTGACGCGTGCAACGTGAGGTCGCGCGTTGTCGTGCTGATAAACTAATCCTTGACGTTGACGGAATAAAGGGACAACTACATGACGTAATATCTGGTCGATGTAACGCCTGGCTGTGAGATTACCTTGGCAAACGACGAGTTGGGACTTAAACCTAGGGTTGATTGCTGCCCACACCATTACTCCACCTCCACCGTAACGATTGTGCTCCAAAACGCAATTGTTCGCGTAGCGTTCATGGCGTCGTCTATAGACACGGATACGTCCGTCGGCGTTCCACAAGTTGAAACGCGACTCGTCACTGAACACTACGTTCTGCCAACGCTGGCCGCGATGGTTGCGGGCCCAAATAAGACGTTGGTAACGGTGGCCTAACGTTAGAATTAGACCGTGGTAGGGCCTACGACAGGTAATTCCGCGTTCTCTGAGTCGATTTCTCACTGAATGTCGACTAATTGGACGTCCACGGTTACCTACAACTATACGTGACGTAGATTGCGCCGTCACAAATCTGTCACGTAAATGACGTTGACGTATATAATTATCCTGTCGTATTGACGTTACACGCGGTCTACCTGAACGTGGTCTATCGATAGACGTTCCCGTGTCTCAAACACGTCGAATAAGACGCACAATTGTCGAACGAGAGACGTTAAAACGTCTAGCAACTTGTTCCTGCGTTCGCCCACATTCAAGCATAGCCAAAACCTGAGCCCTCTCTTCAGAATTCAGCCTCGGCATTACGAAAACTAATGTTTTTTTCAGAGAATAGCTGAAAATATGGTTGTGTGTCGTATTACACATGTACATGTGCAAAAATCGTTCAATCAAACCACATGGTTTACATGCACGGACTGCACGAGGAAATCATGACCAGGTACATGAAGTGAACAAATGGCTGAATGAAATGCGCGAGTTTTTGTTCACTGTGTTTGTCGGTCAGAGTACATGTAGATTTACTACATTTCACAACAATTAAAAGCGTATGGAAAAAAATAACGCCAAATTTCAATGAGGCGTTTCTTTATCTCGTCAGTATATATAATGACTTGCCAACTTTGTCGAGCGCTGAATACCTTCTAGAATGATGTAATTTGTGTAACGTTCTGCCAATAGTTTTACCAATATGGCGGCCTCCTTGCAAGAGAGCGATCCCAGCATTCCTCGGACCAAACGTAAGCCAGCAGTTTCGCGGGCGATACACATGAGTGATCCGCGTCTACTACACTCCTCCTCATCCTAAAAAAGAGTGCATCTAGGTTAACAATATCAGCCTCTCGGAAATGTCTGTGCCTGCCATGTTTGATGTTCCAACCCAACGTTGTAGGTTGGATGTCCTGGGTTCAAACCAGTACTAGCACTAGGTTGTCAGCATATTTTTTCTACCCTGGGCAACCTGGAGTCTCCCGGCAAGGCCGCACCTTCCTTGACCTGGAACCAGACTTCAAGGTTTAGGTGAAGCCTAGTCGATATTAGGCCCTGCTTAGGCCAACTCTGGAGGCATCTTTCTGACATAGAGCCGTTCCGTGTTGGGGGCGGCTCTTTGAAAGAGATCTCTCCATGGCTCACTGCGGATCTTGGCTACCTCAGCCGCGGTGTAACCCAAGGCAGCTGGTGTCGACCTTCGAAGGGCTGCACCAGGAACCGGAAAGTATGGAGCATCAGTCTCTATGAGAATTCGTCCTGGATCAACATGCCTTACCCAATCCAACCTGTCATGGTCCCCAGGCTCCTTATATTTGGACACTACCGAAGTGAAACCGAAGTACGTGTTTGGGTACTCCGCAATCCATCTCTCCGCCAAGGAGCGACTGCCCGTAAAGCAATGACAGTGGATAAGGCGTTCCCGACCCACTGCCTGATGCGCCTTCAGAATCATGAGGACAGTCAGCCATGCTTCGTCGGATTCTGTCCCCACACTCCTGCAATGTAACACTAGGACATGGTTTGGTCCTAAGCAATCTAACGCCTTCTCCAGCTTCAACATCTGGGTATACCACTGATTTGGTGGCTCATTGCGCTCCAAGCCAACTTCCGCTAGAGCAACCACTTCGGGCATATTCAGGCGATCCCTGAACCGTCTCCAGTCCTCTTCAGTCCCAGAGGTTTTCCGGGGATGATATCCAATAGCAGGACAAACTCCTTGGCTGACCCAGTTCTTTATCTCTGTTTTAGAGGGGTAAGTTTCTGGGTCACAAAACACGCCAACGACCCTTGGTACCTCGATCTCATATTCTGGTAAGGTTGACGAGAATACATGAGAGATTCTTCTCTCGTTTCCCCAGTTTCTCCATTGTCCGGTCCAGATGACAGTGGCTGTCAAACCCAACTGCGAGTTTAGGCAGTCGAAGTTGTTCCTCTTCAGACGGCTCGAATAACTCCCTGAAGGTGTCACGCTGTTCCGGCCTTAGCAACGAAACCAAAGAAATGAGCCTGCTCCACTCGATTAAGGAAAGAACACTGCTTTCATGATTACGGAGCGTCAGATCCTCCTCACGCTTGTTCAGCACCTCTCCCAGCTCACGCATGCCCTGCTGTAGGTCAGTTAAGGTAGTTTTAGTTTCAGAAAACCCCCCAATACTTTCAGCCAGCGTCACCAAACTATTCAGCGTCTTGTGTGCTCCCACCAGCATTCACTTGAGATGGACAAGAGCCGTCCTCCTCCTCTCAGCAACTTCCGTGCCATTCAGCGCAGGATGAAATAGCAATGGCAGATGTTTTTTGAAGGCATGTTTTTCCTCCATTCTGTCACTACATCCTTGAATTGGGCATCTAGGCAGCTCCGGTTTAGGGCGCTTACCAGACTCCTGGCCTGCCTGCTGCGAGGGGCTCCGTTTTCTCGGCTGCTCCTGTAGCTGTCATCTCGTTGACGCTGCCTGTCTGAAGTACTATGACCTCGGTTATCGGAGGGTCTCGGTCTGTTTTGGACCGAGTTGCCCCTATTGTCTGATGAATGCCCTTGCTTATGGGGCTGCTTAGGGTTTCCCCTACTCTCCTGACCTCGGTCGTCATGCTGGTCCTTCCTGGATTCTCTCCGGCTCTCTTCACGCCCTTCTTTGTGGGCCTCACAGGCACTATCCCGGCCATCCTGACGTTTTGGGGATTCCCTAGACTTTTCGTTGGTTTAAGGCTGTTCAGAAGAAGCTTTGCCCTTTGGAACATCCTTCACCCATGGCTTAACCGGGCTGACAGGTTTAGTGCCAGCCGGCTTATGTTCCGGAGTCTTAGGTCTGTCTGGCGCGTTCGCCATCTGGACATCTTCTTCCAACAGACGAGACTCGTCTTCCTTCGTCAAATCCAACTCCATCCCTTCCTCCTCCTCCAACAGAGACGATGACTCTGCGGCATTCCCTGATACCAGCTCAATCCTTTCGATTTCAGGATTTGATTGAAGTCTTATATCCTTGCTGGGACCCTGGACTACCTCACTCCAAGTGCGTTGCTTTGGCGAAGGGAGTGGTGCCACATTAGCTTGTAGCCATGGCCTGTTATGGAAGTTGAGCTCCAAGAGGTCCCTTGACAGTTTTCTAAGCCTAGCTTTCTTGGAATTTCTGGACTTTGCCACTTCGACCTGACTCAGCAATGCTGCCTCGGCCTGCTGACGGAATTCTGGTGGGCACATAGTTAGTGTGGTCACCCGTTTTTCTGTTGGAGACTACCAGCCTTGGAAAGGTCTTGTATCTCTTTAAGATTTTGCTCATGATTTTCCATCTTATCTGCAAATAGAAAGAAGAGAATTAAAATAACTTACCATGACCCTGATTATGTTCTAGCCTTACAATCCGCGCACTGGTACATGCCAATGTTCAAGGCATCTGTCGGAGTAATATCCACACATGATCCATGGAACCACTCCTCGCAATGATCACATCGTATCATGAACCTACTCTGCCATTGTTTTCTGCAAAAGCAATAGACCCGGTCGTCCCCTCTGGCAGTTTTAGTGCCCTCGGGGTTAGCCTTCCAGTGTTTGATCCAGCTTGGCAACTGTCTGTCTCGACATGGTTTTAATCGATCATGATTAGCGACAAACACTACATTCCTAAGCTTCACCCTGAAAAGATAAGACGACAATCTTATGACGATTACCCCGGGCCCTTTCCATGGCGGACATAGCTTCTTACACTTACCCTTTACGGCAGCTGTGTCAAGGACTGCATCACCTACCTGGTAAGTTCTTTCCATTAATCTCAGATCATGGTCACGTTTCATTCTCTTTGTGCTAGTTTTTAGTGTTTTCGTAGCAACTTCATGAGCCTGCTGTAGACTTGTTACCAGCGAAGTTACATGTTTATCTGGACTTACCTGTTTATTCTGACCTTGTGGGAACATCAAAGTAGCTGGAGTATTTACTTTCCTACACAACATCATCTTATTTGTAGTAAACCCTGTCATACGATCGACCGAAGCACGAAGAGCGCCGGCCAAATGCGGCAAGTACTGGTCCCATTTGTTTTGGGATTTGTCTATGAAACAACGCACGGCGTCCATCAGGGTTCTGTTATACCTCTCCACTTGTCCATTACTAGAGGGTCGGTATGGTGTGGTTCGTGCATTGTGAACAGAGCATACTTCAGTGAATAGTTTAGATTCAAAGTTTCTGCCCTGGTCTGAAAAATGTTCAAAAGGTACACCAAATCTCGAAAAGAAATGATTAACCGCACCTCTAGCTGTATCCTCTGCTGACTGAGTTGGTAAGGGTATACATTCGACCCACTTTGTGAACTGGTCCACCATCATCAAGACATACTCATTACCTTGAGAAGTTTTTGGGAGAGGCCCTAAGAAATCATGGTGCACCCGTTCCATGGGCACCCCTGCCTGATGTTCGGACAAAGGGCTACGGCCATGCCTGCTCGTCTTCTTGTTTTGATTACAAACAGCACACCCTGATACATACCTGGTCACATCATCCTTGAGCCCATACCATGTGTACTTTTCTCTAATTCTTTCTTTAGTTCTCCCTACCCCTTGATGTCCTGAAGAAGGGAGGTCATGATTTAACCCTATTGCAATCTCTCGTAGCTCTTTTGGCAGGACAAGTCTTTTGTCATCTGTATCTGGGTCATTTAGGTACAAAACCCCATGGCTAAACAAGAATTCTTCCCTGTTCAACCAATAAGATTTAAGCGCAGGACTAGCTCGGAACAATTCAGATGGATCTGGCTCCCGAATATCGTCTAACCATTCAATTATAACCCGAAGGTCTTCGTCAGACCATTGAGCCTATTTTAGCTCATCTAAAGAAAAACCCCAGCTATACAAATTTCGATTGTTTACACCTGGTAAGTCTGTTTCGTTAACTTTATCCGACTCGCCAATGTCGTCGTCTGTCTGAGTCACAAGAGTTTGTTTAGATCTGACTGGCAAAGGCCCTGCTTTTGACCTATTGTCAGCGGTATCACCATCCACTGGCTTTAGCGGAGCGTCGGAGTCTGTTTTCGGCACATTTGATCTACCTTGGTCTACTGCTGCATTATCCCTTGCCTTACCCCGGGTAGTAACAATGTTAACACCTACCACCCCATAGTAACCGGCAGGTTCTTCAGTTTGCCATGGAATGTTGTCGATTACAGACTGCAAAACTTCTATTTCGTCTTGACATACTGCACCAGATTCTAAACGCTGCTGAGTTGTGCAACAGCCAAGAATCTCTGATTCTGAGTTATCTAGATCAAACCCTTTTTGGTTCGAGACTGGCTTGCCACTGTCGCTGTTCAGGCTGTTGGAATTTCCCCAATCAATCCCGTAGATGTTTTCACCTGTGCCCCCATGGGTCCGCACAGTTTGACCATCGATGGAGTGGCCAACAACAGCGGAAACCGTCAAAGCTGGTCTTGTCACCAATGGCACTGCATCATCTACTTCTTCTTGGAAGACTGCCCAATTTGTTTCATGAGCCCTAACACAATATTGGCACCCACCGCATGTAAAAGTACCAGGTCGCACCCCGGCACTGTGACCTTCGCATGTCCCCTCTACTGCCGGCATTCTGGACAATGCATCCGCGTTACAGTGCTCACGACCTGCCCGGTGTTTCAACACCATATTATACTGAGATAGCTGTTCCAACCATCTCGGCAACTGACCTTGCGGTTCCCGGAAGTTCATAAGCCATCTTAAGCTTGAATGGTCAGTCCTAACCGTAAATGGTTTGCCTAATAAATAGTGCCTGAACTGTCTTGTAAAACGCACCACCGCCAGAAGTTCTTTCCTGGGTGTACAATACCGACGTTGCTCCTTTGTTAGAGCAAAGCTGCCCTAGGCAATGACTTTTTCCATGCCTTGCTGCACTTGAATGAGTTCAGCTCCGACTGCATAGTTAGAGGCATCAGTGTCTAGAATGAATTCATCGTTGAGATTCGGCAACGCTAATACAGGTGGTGAAATGAGAGCTTGTTTTAGAGTCTCAAATGCTTCCGCCTGTTTCTCAGTCCACTCGAACTGTTTTTTTCGAGTGACAGCATAAAGAGGTTCGGTAATTTGTGAAAAGTTTTTCACAAATCCCCTGTGGTAATTGGCCAGTCCCATGAATGTCTCTACCTCCTTGGTTGTTTTTGGAGGTGGCCAATCTTTCACTACTTTAATGTCAGTGTCGGACATCTGCAAGGAATCACCTGTAACTCTACGCCCCAGAAACTCAACCTCTTTCTGAAACTATGAACATTTCTTGGGTTTTTGTTTTAACCCATACTTTTGAACCTCTCCAGGACCTCCCTCAAGTTTTGGAGGTGATCCTGGAAACTCGACCCTAGCACTAAAATATCATCTAGGAATGCCAAGACGATCTTCCATGACAAACCACGCAATTCAAGATTCATGACACGCGCATATGTGGCTGGAGCTCCGCAAAGTCCAAAACCCATACGCACATGTTCATACAATCCGTACTTAGTGGTGAATGCCGTTTTCTTCCGGTCTTCTTCCCGGATAGGCACTTGCCAGTACGCAGAATTGGCATCTTGTTTAGAGAACCAAACACTACCAGCCAGCGTATCTAGGCAGTCATCTACTAGAGGTAATGGGAAGACATCTTTAGTCGTAGCTGCATTCAAAGCTCTGAAGTCCAGGCACCAACGAACTGAGCCATCGCGCTTTCTGATGAGAACTGGTGCCGATGCCCACTCAGATGTGGACTCTTGAATAACTCCAGCTTTGAGCATTTTTTGCAAGTGAGCTTCCTCTTCCCCCGCAAAGCACGCAGGTGTGCGGCGCAACCTTTGTTTTGTAGGTTTAGCATCACCTGTATCTATTGTGTGCTTAATAGCATCAAAATGACCTAGATCAAATTCGTCTTTGGCAAAGACATCCTGATATTTAGTCAGGATTTCCTCAAGTTCTGAACTTTGTTCCTTGTTTAAGCGTTGGCTTGCTTCTTCCCAGACGGATTTTAGATACTCTGGGATACCAGTTTTGATATCCTGTTCAACACCTTTGTGTTTATCTGTCTCTTTTTCTGAGATCTCACCTACCTGATAGACCCGTACCCCCTCCGCAGACTCTTCAGCCAGAGTGTCAGATATGGCATATGCCTTGCCTAAGTCCTTTCCCTTTTTGACTAATCGATATCTGTCTCCCGGATTAATTAAACATACCATGGGATCTGATTTCCCATTTCGTACAACTCGGGCAAGAAATCCCAAGTTTTCATCTGGTTCAATGACATAATCAGGTAGTGGTGTTTCCATTTTACACTGTACTCTTACTACAGAATGAGGAGGTACCACCACGCGCTTAGCAACAGTTACTCTAGCAACCTGGGGCTTGTCCCCATATGATGCCTCATCAAGCGCTATCCTCATGCCATCAAAATGTAGCACACCCCTACCCATATCAAGAACAGCTTGACGACCCCTTCTTAAAATGTCGATACCAAAAAGCATATCTTGCTCAATGGGACCTACGTATAAGGTCTCTTTGTACCAATGTGTCCCTATCCTGATTTTGAAGGACCCGCAATGAAACCAGACACGGCCATTTCTCTCCCAGCAGTTAGAAGTTTCACCACCTTAATTTTTGGTGGAGGATTTTTCAGGGAATTGTAAACAGAGTCAGATATTATAGTGACTTGGGCACAGTATCTACAACTGCCGAAAGTTGACGGTCGTTGAGTTGAATTGGCGTGGAAAATTTAGATGCTGACTTTATTTGACAGACAAGTACTTCTTCTACCCCTTGACCACCATTAGGAACTGAAAAGCCCTGTTTTGGCACTTGGTTTTGTTGGGGACCATAGTGTCAAGTATCAACTGTACTGGTCAAAACCGGATTTTCGGATGCCATGTCGTCGGGGTTTCCCCTATTGCTTTGTTTTTGCAATTGATCACTTTGGGTACCATGCTGTCGGGGGTTGTCTGTATTCTTAAAAATGCTATTGTCTGATACCAAACCACTTTGAGTAGGTGGACAACCATTGTTGAAGGTACCATACTCTCGAGTGTTGACTGTAGCTGAAAAAATGGTATGATATGGTGTGGCCTTGCTGTTAAGATGAATATGACTTGGTTTTTGACCTTGGTTTTCAAGATGGTCATGATGTTGAGGTGCTACTGTATCAAACAAATTATTTAAATATGTATCGGTATTGATAAAACGGTCATTGCATTGTTTTTGCAATGAGTCCCCCTGGGTACGAGCTCCCGAAGTTCAACTGTACTGTTTTTTAACTGTTCCCTGTTAATTGACACTGGGACCTGGCATGTGAGCGGATTGGACAGGCCTAATTCTGAGGTTTGGGTCGGGGTTCGGCCGTACTGCCCGACCCCTTGGAGTTTAACTGTACATTGCGTTTTGGGCAATTTCGTCTAAAATGACCTTGTTCACCACAGTGAAAACAATCACTTGAACGCGAAGGTCGACCTCTCCCTCGCCCCCTGTTTTCCAGGATTGTTTTCTGGAGACGTTCCTCCAGATCCTTTAGGGCCTTCATAAATTCTGGCTCTTGCGGTGGATTGGAAGGTTTTTGAAAAACTTGGTTTACAGTAAACAGGTCATCATCTGATTCGGTACGCCGTTTTTGGCGTTCAGCCTTAGACTTACCATAGATTGCCGTGTGTACTTGCTGATACTTACGGACCAGCTGGATAGCATGTTGCATTGTATGCGGTTCTTGCATACAGACATGGTGCCCTGCATCTTTATCAACCATACCCTGGCAAAAACGATTAACGACACTTAGCCGGCACTTCTCATTCACCAAAGCGGTCTTCCAAATTTTTCAATAAAGCGCTAAAAGTCAAAGATTCTGACATATCGCTGATTATCGCATAATAATCAAGCGCTTTTCCCTTTTGGCTCCAGCAGAGGCAGTTTAGGCACTCTTGCTCGGTCCAGTCATACGCCTTTGCATACCTGGTAAATTGCATTTTAAAAGCCTTCCAGTTACCTTTCCCATCATAGGTTAGATTCTTTGGAAGAGTAGCAACTGAACGTTTCGGTTTTTGTTTAACCGAACTTTCAGTTTTCGGCTTGCGTGATGGCTTGGCGTCTGACGGAAGAGGGGGAGGACTCTATGATGAGCAGTGTTTAAATCCTACCAGGACTGAACTGTTTTGATATTTGTCTTCTGGCCTGTTTCGTCGGGCCCTTAAGGGTGTTTCTCTTGTTGCTCTGTCTTCTGAAAAGGCATTGAGTACATACGTTTTTGGTTCTTAAGGTTTGCTTTTTATATATTTATACACGAGCATTTTTGTGTTTTACATGCCATGCCTTTTTGTTTCCATTACGTGTGTTAAAGATTCACCTGGAGGGGATTACTTTTATTTACACTGTCCCATGTCTTTGGAACATGATGGGGGTAAGAGTGAGGTTGGGTGCGCACCATAAACCGGTTTAAGCTCCCCAGTGGTGTTTTTGCCACTGACCGTTCCAAGGCGGTGCCCCACTGTGTTCCTTTGTTTGTTCGTTTTGTCCTTGTGTGTTGACTTTGTGTGCGCGCGTGTGTGTATGCTTATTGTTCGTCTTGTCCTTATGTGTTGGCTTTGAGTGTGTGTGTGTGTGTGTGTGTGTGTGTGTGTTGTTCGTTTTGTCCTGATGTGTAAGCTTTGAGTGTGTGTGTGGTGCACGCGTTTGCGTGCTGGGGGGTTTGTTTTGATGAGGCTGCGCTTTTGGTGCGTGGCACTCCCTGTTTGATATTTTTCTTTGTTTTTTTGGAGCGGTGCGATTTCCTTGAGCTGTCATCATCAGAGCTACTTTGATCAGTTTCAGTAAAATCATCTGAAGGAAAATCACTTACCTTATCTGGGCCAGTAGGTAGTTGGTAATTTTGAGAGGATTTAGTCGAGTAGACCTGTTTGGTTTCACATTCAGGATTTTTTACCTGTTCTGGACCCGCCTGTTTAGACAAATCTTCCATCATGCCCTCTTGTCCCTCCTTCAACAGTTTACGGGCTGAAGCGAGAACTGTCAGTATATCACCGTAAAGGGGTGGGGTATCTTTAGACCCCGGCGGGTTATGGACATGCATTTCCCCCCTTGATAATTCATCAGAATCCTCAAGGTCTGAGCTTTCCGCCTTAATTTGGGCTAGTTTTGCATATTTTGTGAAATCTATTTGGCTCAATACCTCTTCTGAAAAAGACCTACGGGCAATTGTTTCTAATACCTCTCTGTTTAGGTTACCGCTACTCTCCCGTACAGCAACAATTGCTGAAGCCAACTTGGATTTTATACCAGGTATTTGTATTAATTGTTCAACAGAGGCAAAGTTTATTGCCACTGGCCCCCAAGGAAGATTACTAGGCTGGTTGTCCATGTTTAGGGACATTCGTAAACTTACACAAATAAATTAAACAATTGAAAGTGCTGTATTTCCACGAAACGGATGTTTACACTTTGCAAACTACCGGAAAAAGGTTAGTTTCCGGTGAGCATGCGCAGATGTATTACCAATCAAAATTTGCCTAAAATCGTTTAATTTAGACAAATCTACGATGAAACCAATCATACAATGATGTTGTAACACTGCCCGAACGATCCAAATCAGGTTCGAAGTACTACAGGTTTTATTTTTGTATGCACTGGTGCTGCGCTGTATTGCGCAATGGGGAACGTGGTAGCGTCCTCGAAGATCGGCGATTCTGAGCTTTTTAACCGCTGCCACCAGTGTTGAACCCGCTACAACCCTTACAATGGACTAATATAAAGTATATAATGACTTACCAACTTTGTCGAGCGCTGAATACCTTTTAGAATGATGTAATTTGTGTAACGTTCTGCCAATAGTTTTACCAATATGGCGGCCTCCTTGCAAGAGAGCGATCCCAGCATTACTCGGACCAAACGTAAGCCAGCAGTTTCGCGGGCGATACACATGAGTGATCCGTGTCTACTACAAGAATTAACCTTTCTGCTACAACTTGCAACATTTAAAAGAAACTTAACTCCCTCAAACTGGGTCAAATATCATGTTAGTCTGTACAGTATATATAATTATGGACCATCCATGATTTCAAAGATTTTTCTATCTATAATTTTACAGAACATACAAAATCCTAGACTTGTTATCGGATTATTTCGACTATCTATCTCTTCATACTGCCTCGCACCTCTTGTTATCATGAAGTAGATCTATGTACAAGAAAATTCTCTCCACCGAGTCAAAAGTTCTGACGCGGTCTCAAATTGATAAATTAAAATGCCTAATTTTTCAGTAACTGTTTCAGACATTGGGATATGTTTATAAATAGCTTCATTTTATTATTGGAAAAACCTTACACAGCGCCACCTGCCAAAAGTAGCATATGTACATGTATGTGTAGTAAAATCGCGCCAAAAATCACGTGGTCTGTTGTTTACACTATTCCGTCTTCAAAAACTTCACATTTATACACATTAAAAAATGATACTTTGACTGCAACTCACCTCTATAAACCTATTAAAATGCGTAACTAAGCAAAATGTCTTCTAAAGCATGCTATTTATTTATGTTTCCTATTGATAGTGTAAGTAGGTCATCACTTAGGGTGACTCGTTAAGATACTGTTCATACTGTTGTTCATACTGTTGTAGAGGCCACATATGAATAAATTCATATAAACTTATCGTTTCTAATGGCCCTTTTCTTTGTGTTCTCCCAAACTCTTCGTTAGTAACAACTTCCGTGTACATGATGCATTCTTCACACACATATTCTTATTAACTTATAGTCATCACAATGTCACAACATTATTGATAGCAACTAGCCTTAAATTTTATGGAAAGACCCACCCAATGTTTATTTAAACGCGATTTAAATGCATTTACTGAGGGTGCTGACACTACATTATCAGGTAATTCATTCCAGGTATCAATTACTCTTTGACTGAAAACACTTCTTCTCAATTCAGAGTTAGATCGTTTCTTATACAACTTATAAATGTTACCCCTAGTTCTGTTATGACCTGTCAAGGAGAAAAACTTTTCACTGTTAACTCTGTCATACCCATAAACACCTGTATCATGTCTCCCCTAAGCCTTCTATATTCCAGAGTAGGTAAGCCCAACAACCAAGAGTTTGGTTTACTGTCAGTATTCTAAAATTTAGATCAACGCATGTGAATTGGCACTCAAAATACATTGTTATCAAAAACAATACTGTTGGTAACAACTTACCTTGTTCTTGACAAAATCCACTACAAAATATTTTAATAAAAAAAAGACGTTACACTGACTACACTGTATGTACAGCAAGAATGACATAATTTTACTGCGCATGCGCGAATGGCCCTGTTCGGGTAACTTGAAAGGCTGAAATTGATCAAGTCCGATTCAATATAATGCAAATTCTGCAAATATTGCAAAATATAAACCAGAAGGAACAAAATTAAATAATATTAATTCCATTATTGTTGCGATTACACGTTAGAATATTCACTTTCTGAGTGTCAAACGAAAATATAACAGAAATATGACTCGAAGGGAAGAATTTGTCAAATCTGAACCCATTGCACATTCTAAAACCACCTCTATATGCCCGGCCCTGATGGGCCGTGCAATAAGCGTTTTATTCTGACAGATTATTTTTTGCATACCGTATTTTACAAATGATAGAAGAAAAAAAGCAAATATAAAGACTTTATTTGCAGCACTCTTTCTCATAGTAGGGTATGTACGCACAGCGCGGGAAATTTACGTCCATAAGCTGCAGTGACTTCATGACGTTTCAGTGAAGCACAATAACAAATTCCCACTTTAGTTTTATCGTTTCTAGCGTAACGGTATGTTCTTTCCGAAAGATAACGTCTTTTTGGACCGAGAAATATACTTCATGTAAAAGGAACGGAGAGAAGCTCTCAAGGTACATGAAAATTCTTAGTTCACATAAACAGTACCATATATAATCAATGCATAAAACGCTAGGTGCCAGATGGGTTTTGCCGACATGGGTAAAATTAACGGAAACGCCAGTCCGGTGTGCAAGAAATATTTTCCATATTGACGTTCCAGTTTCATATCGGGTGCGTGTCGTCAATTGTGACGTCACTTTCATGGATTCATGAATGTCGTCCTGTTTTTAGTTCTTTTACCACCGCATTTTCAGTTCAACTCGGGCTAAAAAACAAAATTTATATCATTGGTATATTGAATAATACACGTGTAGTAATTATAAAAAGATTATTAGATTTGCATCGAGAAATATGCATTCATTCTTCCTAAAGTCGCGCAGTATTTCTGCTGTAGAAGCGTGCATATTTCTCGATACAAATCTAATACAAATGTACCCTACAATCACATGCTCACTTTATGTTGCTTCGTTGCGTATTTGCTTCAAAAGGATATGTTTGCAGACTTAATTATAATTAAGGTCTGCGCATGCAATAGTTTAATAAGTCAACTCTGTGTCACCGCGTTCATTTGGACTAAGATATCTTGGGGAAACCGTTAAATGGAAAACCGGATAGAAAATACCATACACATTGAACAAAATCTGATTTTCAGTCACATTTAGACTTGCTGGTACATTTTACTCGAATATAAGTCATGTGCTTAGCCGCAAGACTTCGATGAGTGTCAGTAGAGTTAGTAACATCATCGGTTAGAGTGAGGAACATGATATTAAATAAATATTGCCTGTTTATGATAAAGCAATTGCAGCAGTATTTTCTAAGATTAAAACTGGCATTGCCTTCAATCGATCATTGACTGTCTGTAAGTATTGTTTTTGAAAACGTGTAGTATTTTATTTTATTCTGAAAAGTAGCAAAATACTTCTATTTTCTCAAGTGACAGACGACTGTTTTTAAAATCTAAATGTTTTAATCAATTTATGCGATTACTTTTAAAACATGAACACATGTTCATGCAAAGACACAAGAAAATACAATCAAAGTAATTATTGTATATGAAAATTATATATGCCGCGTTATATTGAGCGATACCGTAACCAGACATCGTTGAGATATGTCACATGATATCGTTCAGTCATGACTTACGTTGGAACGTAGTTCACCTGGAATGGGTAAAGTCATCGCTAAAATAAGATTTTTTTTTCATGAACTGTTAAATGGATTATAACCGAAAACAGCCTGTAGCATTCTGATGAGGTCTTCTCTTAGTTTTGTTCAAATGGTTTCGTTAGACTGATTTTAGGGGCCACCAGAGCTAAAAATAGAACACATTTTAACAATTTCTCCTTGATTGATCATCATTAAAATTGGTATGTAGCATTCTTGTGAGATTCTTGCTCAGATGTATTCAAAAAGTTCTACTTGGCTGAATTACGGGACCACCAGAGATAAAAATAGAAACAAATCATTCGTATGATTCATCGCCAAACGTGGTCATGATGGATCTTCACCAAAATTTTAATTAAGCATCCTTATAAACAAAATGTTAAAAAGGCAAGAATTGATTATTACTCAGAGAAAGTAGAATCAAGTGAACGAGACCAAAAACGTTGGTTCAAAATAATGAAACATTTATTGAACGGTCCAAGCGAAGTTGCGCTTCCATCAGGCAAGAACCCAGAAGTACTAGCACAGGAGTTCAGTGTTTCTTCATAGATAAAATAGAACTGAAAGTTTGCGATTCGAGCATAAGACCATCAAAAACTGTTCGAAACCTTGGTGCTACGCTTAATTTGAACATGCACATGGACCATCATGTTAATTCGGTGACTCGAACATGCTATGGCCAAATACGACAAATTGGTCACATTCGACCATATTTAACAACTGATTCCACCAAAGCCCTTATAAAGTCGCTTGTGACCTCACGATTAGATTACTGCAATAGTCTTTTGTATGGCGTGCCAAAATCAACGAGCAAACTGCAAAATGTTCAAAACACAGCTCCACGTCTTGTCCCGAAAACAACCCGTTTTGAACATATGACACCAATCCTTTAAGATCTTCACTGGCTTTAAATACAAGATAAAATCAAATACAAAATTCTCATTCAAACATTAAAGGCCTTGCATGGACAGACGCCGGTGTATATGAGAGACTTACTGGAGGTTTACGTGCCAACTAGAAATCTGAGATCAGCAAGTGCAGCAACAACCCTTGTGCCACAAAAATGTCGAGCGATTTCCTACGGTGATAGAAGTTTCAGGGGTGCCGCTGCAAAACTATGGAATTCTCTCCCTAACGATCTCAGACCAGAATCAACACTAGATTCATTCAAAAGAGCTCTCAAAACACACCTTTTCAAAATTTTCTACAACACATAGATACCAACTGTGACTGTTTCTACCCAAAATAAATATGCTATTGTTATTTTTGTGATACAGAACTTCGGCAAGTCATTCGTCGCTGACGAAGATCTCTTTACTATACAATTCATCATGTAATTAACTATATTGACAATTCATTCTTTATTTCATCATGTCACATTTTAAGGGTTATGACAGTCTATGTGCGTGTTTTGCAAGACTTGAGTTTCACTTGAAGTTGTTCTTATGATTGCATATGTCATGTTTTGTGAGTTTCCTACATATCTGCGATATTTCACATGTTTAATTGTAAAGCGCCCTTGAACGTATATGAAAGGGTGTTCAACAATTCTGGTATAATGATAATAATAATAATAATTATAATAATAATAATAAATTCCTCTTTTAAATGGGTCCAAACATTTTCGTTTGACTGAGGCCGACAGTGCTAAGAATGAAACAAAAACATTTGTAAAACTTATGCTCGCATATTCCGTTTGGCTTAATGAATCATCACCAAACTTAATCAGTAGCGTTCTTGTAAGTTCTTCTCGAAAGGTTGTTATAATGTTTAGCTTGACCGATATTTTGAGCACCAAAAGGTAAAAAAAAGAAAAGCCTCTAATGAACTGCTGAATGGATCGTCACCAACCTTTGACTGTGGCCTACATTTTATGTCTTCTTTCAGATTTGTTCAAATGGTTCCACTTGTTTTTAGGGACTGCAAGAACTAAAAATAGGACAATACTTTTTAACGACTTATTTTGAAAACGCTTGAAAGTTATCATTAAGCTTATATTAAGCTTCCTTGTATTGTCATCTTTTAAATCTGTTGAAGTTTGTCTTCCTGACAGATTTGAAGGCCTGCTAGAGTTAAAATATTTGAAACGCTTGGTTTACCATCATCAAACTAACATTAAGCTTCTCTGTATAGTTTCCTCTTAAATTTGCTCATTTTTTTCTTGATTACTGACTTTTGTGGCTGCTAGATTTAATATATAAAATCTAGATGGAGATCCTTTGGAATCACAGAATGCAACAAAGCTAAACTGAGAGGTAATGGAAAGTGCAAGTGATATTGTTTGCTTTTCATAACATACGCGCATATCCATACATAGCAGAGCGTTGTTGCTCTCACTGGACGGTTTGGTTTCTGATAGTATCATCTCGATTTGTCTCGATTTGTCAAACAGTAGCACATGAAGGATCGACAGACTTAAACCCATGCTACCTATCACTGGTTTAACCCGAACTCTATCATTACAATGCTATTCAATAAACTCCATGATACCAAAGGACCAGAAAATATAACAAAATGAAACTAAGTACGGGAAGATTTTTGCGGTCGCCACTTGACACTTAAATATTGCTGTAGTGGTACTAATAAAATGTCCTATTTAAGGTATCAGACCCGTAATAGAGTACCTCCTTTTTGAAGAGTATTCAATTCCTACAATAATCCTACTTTGACTGAAATTTTTCATGGGTCGTAGGTTCAAGCCCCACTGGGACAAATGTTTTCCCTTATTTTCCCTTTTCCTGGTAAGTTTTTACTTTTTCAAGCTTTAATATTGTCTTTTTTTTTTTTTACAGAAGTGAAATTATTTCATTTGATATGCAATTTCTTGCTGTTCAAAGTGAATTTTCTTCTGAAACAGAAGGGGGCAGAGTTAGACATCTTTAAAAATACTGAGTTACATGCGGTAAAAGTGCACTAATTTGCCTTTATTCTTTAGATTACATACTGTGGAAGAAATGTAGGTAGGTTTTACGACTGCCTCAAGATTATTTTTGAATGAAGTGAGCAAAATTTAAATCAGGCCCCAAGTGCTCAAGGTGAGCTATTGTGACCGGTCATTGTCCGGCGTCCGTGGCGTGCGTCGTGCGTCGTCCGACAACATTTGACTTGTGCACTCTAGAGGCCACATTTTTGACCCAATCTTTATGAAACTTGGTCAGAATATTAGTCTTTATGATCTCTAGGTTAAGTTTGAAACTGGGTCATGTGGAGTCAAAACCTAGGTCACTAGGCCAGATCAAAGGAAAAGCTTGTGAACACTCAGGAGGCCACATTTGTGACCTAATCTTTATGAAATTTCTCAGAATGTTTGTCTTGATGATTTCTAGGTCAAGTTTGAATCTGGGTCATTTGGCGTCAAAAACTAGGTCACCCAATCACATCAAAGGAAAAGCTTGTGAACTTTTTAGAGGCCTCAGTTGTGACTCAATCTTTATGAAACTGAGTCAGAATGTTTTTCTTAATGATTTCTAGGTCAAGTTTGAAACTGGGTCATGTGGGGTCAAAAACTAGGTCACTTGGCCAGATCAAAAATCTTGTGAACGCTCTAGAGACCACAATTTAAGTTTGAAACTCATGAGAATTAGTCCGAATGTTTTTCTTGATAATTTATAGATAAGGTTTGAATCTGGGTCATTTGAGGTCAAAACCTAGGTCACCTGTCAAATCAAAGGAAAAGCTTGTGAACACTATAGAGGCCACAGTTGTGACCCAATCTTTATGAAACTTGGTCAGAATGTTTGTCTTGATGATCTATAGGTCTAGTTTGAATCTGGGTCATGTGGGTTAAAACTAGGTCAGTAGGCCAGATCAAAGAAATTGCATGTGAAAACTCTTGAGGTCACAGTTATGACTCAATATTTATGAAATTGTCAGAATATTTGCCTTGATGATCTCTAGGTAAATTTTGAAACTGAGTAATTTGGGGTAAAAACTAGGTCAGTAGGCCAGATCAAAGGAAAAGCTTGTGAACCCTTTATAGGCCACAGTTGTGACTCAATCTTTACGGACCTTGGTCAGAATGTTTGTCTTGATGATACCGAGGTTAAATTTGAAACTGGCTTTTGTGGGGTCAAAAACTAGGTCAGTAGGCCAGATCAACTCTGGTGAGCGATATAGCGCCATCATGGCCCTCTTGTTTAAAATACACTTTTTCCTATAAATGTTATCACGTAATCTTAACACAATACATTTGCTGTAACGCCAGTGTCAAACTGGTCGTATAAAACTGATCGTTTAGGTTTAATCACCACTCAATTTAGTCAAATATTTTCAACAGTGAAAATTCTTTTTGACAGTCGGTGCCAACACAAATATTCATTTTGATAGTCTTTACCGAAAGAAATATAAAATTTGATAGTATATGCTAATACAAATATCCGTTTTGATAGTCTTTGCCAAAAGAAATATTTATTTTGATAGTTTTTGCCAAAAGAAATATTCATTTTGATAGTCCATGCTAAAAGAAATATTCATTTTGATAATCTATGCCAATAAAAATAAAGTATTAAAATAAAATTAAGGTTATATCGAACTGATAGTGTATCAATAAAAAAAAGTTTAAGAATTAACCATATTATTTCTGTACTTTAAATTGGACAATAACTTTTGTTTTCGATATACTTTATTGAACATTATCTCTCATGTGTTATTGTTTCTCAACCCATACAGGTAATGTGAGTAATACAGCGTATGATATAAAGTGATTTAGCCTGATAGAGAGTGGAACACTGAATGCACGAATATGGCTGAGGCAAGCAAAGTATGTACCTTTGTATATGCATGGAACAAATATATAGCTATGATAAAACGCAATGTGAAAATATAACGTCAAATCTGATTCTCTGTCGGTATGTGTCCAGTCAGTTTTTGTCCTAAATCTAAAATTAATTAGTGTAGAAACATTGTTGAAGAGACATGACAAACGCGCCACATATAAACACTATTTCACTACATATTTAATTTCTTTCTTTCAATTATAGCCATTCGAAAACAACATGCTCTTGTGTCCTAATCCTAAATGTGGTGACATTGGAGAAAGCAAATTTTGCAAATCTTGTGGTTACCAGAGAGTACCGATCCCAGAGGCGTCTTGTACTGGTTCTGGTTCAGATGACAATAGACCAGCTTCTTCTGTAGATTTAATGAGGACACAAGGATTTCATGAAACTTCTGGCGCCAAAGTCAGTAAACAACGGTTGAAAACTGATATTTGCCGCTTCTGTGAGTGTGCCCTTGAGACTGGATCAACATTTTGCCGCACATGTGGTAAAAAAGTACAGCGGTCAGGAAGTACAGGTACGTATGCCATGTCAAAGAGTCGTTCCACGAAATTTTTTCAGTGAAACACACCCATATATCTACCTCATTGTATTTGGATTTCAAATGATATGCATATTTTAACAATTTATATTTCATTTTGATTTGCAAATTTACGAAATTTTGTTTTAGAAAATGTTTGGCTCACGTTATCTACTTTGTAATTCAATTTGTTCTGACGTTTCGCGATAATATCTAAAACTTATAAGAATAAAACATTTAAGACAGAAGCATTACATATTACAACTGGCAAACCCTGAAAAAAATTATACTAGCTACATAACTTTACTACAACTTATTGGAATCGGGATTATAAAACATGAATAGATAGTCATTAAAAGCCTTTAAAATTGTATTACAATACCTTCACTATATCTCATATCTTTACAAACGAACAATGGTTCTTCAACTAAATACTGATAGAAATCTAATAGAAAATTCCGTCTCAATAACGCCATCCCCTCAATCATTACCCTATAACAGTTTCATTATGGATATGTACATTGTACATGTTTTTCTACATTCACGTATACAAAGCGAGAGCGAGGATGAAACGAAAATATAAAGGAACACCATAGGGGTCCGCCTTAGACAGGTTTATTACAAAACACAACTGGGGAGTTCAAAGCGTTTATTTTTTTGTACACAATTTCTCTTTCTTTTATTTTCACCAAGTTCCAAAGTTACATAACGATGTTATTTAAGAAATAATTAATTCCAAACAGTGATTTGTTATTACTGAAAAAGCAGAAATTTTCGCGAGGGTTAAATTTTCGCTATATTCGCGAGGCCTACATCTCGCGAAAATTAATCCTCGCGTAAATATTCACCATAAAAATACTGCTAATTCCAGTAGGATACCATTTTTACAATTTCGCGAATATTAAACCTCGCGAACATAGTCAAACTTACAAAATCGCGAAAATTTGACCTCGCGAAAATATGTGCTTTTAAAGTAAACAAAGTCATTGTTTGGAGTCTAGATGCGGAGGAATTATATCTCGAGGGCGCTGTGATATTATAGTCTAATACGCATCTAAACGACAAACATTGATTTTATTCATGAGCAAATTACTGTTTGAGATATATAATTTCGATAATAACACTTTATCAATGATCATTATGTTCGTCCTTGACGATATCTATCAAATATGTACCAGATTTCAGTTGATTCCTTTCCCAGCGCGCAACTATGCCGTCTAACGCTATGACGTCATAATTGTGACGTCAGAAAAATGCATTGTTTAAGAAATAATATATCTCTTCCAGTGATTTGTCGTTGAATAAATCATTGTTTGGAGTTCAGATGCGAGGGAATTATATCACGAGGGCGCAGCCCGAGTGATATAATAAAACGCATCTGAACGACAAACAATGATTTATTCAAGAGCAAATCACTAAATGAGATATATTATTTCGATTCTAACACGTAACCAAGGATTTTTAAGTACATCATTGACGACATTTATTAAATATTTGCCCGTTTTCAATCGGTTTCTTTTCCAGCGCGCCGCTATGCCGTTTGACGCCATGACGTAATAATTGTGACGTCAGGACGTGATTTGTTGTATAATAATTCACTGTTTTTCTGCCTTCTTTGTTTAATAGGAAAATGAATCGAGTCGTGTTAGAATGATTGATAACACACAGTTTTCATAGTTTTCTGCCTTTTTTGTTTAATAGAAAAACAAATAGGGTCGTGTTGGAATAAAATATAGCTCTAAATCTTGTTCGGTGAAATCTTTATATTCGTTAGTGTATCAAATACCGGCAGATGTCTTCTGATTAACAATATGAGTCCTATCGTATGGATGGTCAGCCGATGTCTTCTAAATTAAAGCTGCAATTTAATGTTTTGGTCTTGAGTCATATATGAAGAGGTGCACTTGCTACCATATAAAGCATTCAGCATCATAAAGGTATAACTAGTAAGCCTTGATTATACTCCACCCATTACGCCGAACGTCGTCAACATCAGTGCCGCCTATGTAGTTCACCAGCATTTTGCGGATGTTCAGCCCACACTCAAAGATGTCTCAAATGCTACATCTAAGCATTTATAACATTTGATGCAAGGTAGTTTTCATAAGTATATATTAGGAAATATGCATGATAAATGAGGGTATATAGATATTAATTGTTCTGTGCTAAACGAAGCGTGACTTTTGCTCACACAGCCAATATTTGGATGAGTTTTATCTAGATATTTACGGATTCGGTTGTTGTCGTCTGGATAAAATATTGAAAGATACCATTTAAAGGTGTTGCACCGTTTAATGATAAACTGACAAACTTTTCCAATGACTAATGTTCATATTGATATTTTCATTTCACAACGCGGTAGTAGGTTATTTTGACGTAATTTGTAACGTTCTTGTTGTGGTGTCAAACGATATAATTTCAGTGACACTAGATGGATGATGTTTGATATTTTCACTTTAAACGGTGTTGAGAAAGGATGCAATATTGAATTTAATGAATAGACCTTTAAAATTTAAATAAATCTGGTACGCGTGTTATCTACATAAATAGCATAAAAAAATTGGAAATGCGTGCTGTGAACGTTGTATGACGCGAATTAAAGTCTGAGCTACAACGGACACGCTTCAAATGTCGGGAAAAAACCCAACATACTCGA
Organism: Mercenaria mercenaria; assembly: GCF_021730395.1. Classification (NCBI taxonomy): domain Eukaryota; kingdom Metazoa; phylum Mollusca; class Bivalvia; order Venerida; family Veneridae; genus Mercenaria; species Mercenaria mercenaria. The sequence goes on along the minus strand of NW_026462966.1, from coordinate 3,716 downwards.
TCAGATTTAAAGAATATTCTAATATGACAAACAATGCTTTAATCATCACAACGATTTTATAATGACGTCACGTCAACGTGATATTTAGCGCCATGTACGCATCGAGAAAAAGCGCTTTCGAATTTCATGAAATATTTTACTAAATAACATGTTTTAAACAAATGTCACATTGCAAAAATGTGTTGATTAATTCACACACATACTGAGTTATTTATGCGCTTTGCATAACAATTCGCAATAATTTTCGCCCGACCTGAACTCTGCCGCAAGACGTATTACCATTTCCGGTCCTGGCGTGTATAAACAAACGCCTTCGATTGGCGCCATGCTTGCGCGAAGAAACAGTTCCATCATATTTGATATAATTTTTTTCAGTAAAAAACATACAATAATCGAAATAATTTATAGCAAAACAGTGTTTTATCCGTATTTATACACTCGGGCGACAATACGTTGTCCGAAATAATTTCACGAGGGCTAAGTACTACGCCCGACGTATAATCGCCCATCGTGTATAAATAGTGATAAAACACTGTTTTGCTGTAAATTATTTCTTAAATAATAATTAAATGGCGAAATGTTTGAAAATAAGTTGCATGGATAAAATTATTGCCACATATGCCATGAAGTGCTGAAGGTAAGCCATTGATCGCTTAGAGTCCTCCGTCTGTCATTTCGTCGTCCACCCTCCCGTCCATCCACATTCTTTTAATGACATCTTCCTCAAAGCTTCTGGTCAGAATTTGCATCTAACGTGGTCCGTGACATCTTGGCTTTGTCTTCTATCAATCTTATAAAAATATTTTAGGGATCGCTAGAGCCGAAGTAGTTTAAAATTGATAAAAGGTTTAAATGACTTCTTCTCAAGAACCGCTTAATAGATCTTCATCAAACTTTGTGTCTGTAGCATCATTATAAGATCATTTTTCTGTCATGTTCTCCTTCTCATGTGCTGCTTGATGGATATTTATGTTGTATCATCAGAGTAAGATCCGCCTCAAATATATCCAAATGTGGGCTAAAGCCCCAAAAAAATAATAGAATTTCATATAAACAACCTCTAATTATGAATGGCCGAATCTGCTATGAGTTTGCTCGGTTGCATTCTATGCTTCCAAAGTATCTTCTTTTAGATTTTATTTTCTATCACAAAAAAGTCTTTAAATGCCTTGTGGTGGCTGTAAAAGCTCTCCCCGTACTTGTATTCAGTTTTGTTATATTTTCTGGACCTTTTGGGTCATGAAGTCCACTCAATGTTCATCGGTAATAGAGTTCCGCTTAAGCTGGTGCTAGGGGATGTGAGGAGTGTTGCACTTTCCGCTACATCTCTATCTCATGAACAGGCGCAATTAAACCGAGTCTACTAATATTTTGATTGGTTGCATTCTATGCTTTCAAAGGATCTTCTTTCAGATTTTATGGATGGATCTTTATCAAAGTTGATATGAAGCAACATTGTAAAGTCCTCTTCCAATCTTGGTCAAATGTGTGATGGGGGGTGGGGGGGGGGGGTGGGGGGGGGGTGATTAAGGACAGGGTCCACTAGAGCGAAATATAGAAATAACCTGTTAACAATTTCTCATGAACAATTGGAGGCAGATCCATGAACCGTTCACACTAATTTATGTTATAAGCGTTTACTGTATCTCCTCTCTGCTGGAACTTTCGGCTCCTGTGGTATATTATGGTCTTCTTCCAAAGTTGCACACTGCCTAGCTTGCTCATGCTCTGCAACTCAAGTGAGCGATCTAAGGCCATCGTAGCCCCCTTGTTAAAGCACTTAGGTCATGTATACTAATTTCTATCGCACTGGGTTGTCAAAATGGTATTAAATATAATAAGTAGTGATAGATTCCCGCATGCACAAAGCATCCAAACGCAATCTCAGAGTCATGCGTCAAAATGAGGGCCCGCAAATAAAAAGGAACTGTAACGGAAAAATATATAGCAGATGGGTTTCTTCATTTGTCAAACAAACCAGTACATTTTAATTACATGCAAAATATAAAAAGTGTTATATCTTATCAATTTGTTTATTGTTTGTATGTGAATTTTCTTTCTCTAAATAGTTTTTACTCATAATCTTTATATGTTTTCGATTTGTGATTTTTTCTACACTTTGACGTAGATCTTTTAATAAATTTGGTCTGGTTTGTGTATAATTGCTGATACTCGGTGCTATATTTAGCGCGTGCAAACCAATATGGAAATATCCAGAGGTCAGAGTTAATCACAGTTATTATTAAGCGTACCGTATTTACCCTAAACTGGCAAATAGTTTCATGTATAGTTTGAGGGAGGTTAGTTCGTTTATACTCTTAACTATGCTACACACTATTTTGTTATCATTAGCAACAGATGTATATTTTGAGGGAGGTTAGTTCGTTTATACTCTTAACTATGCTACACACTATTTTGTTATCATTAGCAACAAATGTATAGTTTGAGGGAGGTTTGTTCGTTTATACACTTAACTATGCTACACACTATTTTGTTATCATTAGCAACAAATGTATAGCTTGAGGGAGGTTAGTTCGTTTATACACTTAACTATGCTACACACTATTTTGTTATCAATAGCAACAAATGTATAGTTTGAGGAAGTTTAGTTCGTTTATACTCTTAACTATTCTACACACTATTTCGTTATCATTAGCAACAAGTGTATAGTTTGAGGGAGGTTAATTCGTTTATACTCTTCACTATGCTACACACTATTTTGTTATCATTAGCAACAAGTGTATAGTTTGAGGGATGTTAGTTCGATTAAACTCTTAACTATGCTACACGCTATTTTGTTATCATTAGCGACATTGACAAATGTATAGTGTGAGGGAGGTTAGTTCGTTTATACACTTAACTATGCTACACACTATTTTGTTATCATTAGCAACAAGTGTATAGTTTGAGGGATGTTAGTTCGATTATACTCTATGCTACACACTATTTTGTTATCATTAGCGATATTGACAAATGTATAATTTGAGGAAGTTTAGTTCGTTTATACTCTTAACTATTCTACACACTATTTCGTTATCATTAGCAACAAATGTATACTTTGAGGCAGGTTAGTTCGTTTATACTCTTCACAATGCTACACACTATTTTGTTATCATTAGCGACATTGACAAATGTATAGTTTGAGGGAGGTTAGTTCGTTTATACTCATATCTATGCTACACACTATTTTGTTATCATGAGCAACAAATGTATATTTTGAGGGAGTTTAGTTCGTTTATACTCTTAACTATGCAACACACTATTTTGTTATCATTAGCAACAAATGTATAGTTTGAGGGATGTTAGTTCGTTTATACTCATATCTATGCTACACACTATTTTGTTATCATGAGCAACAAATGTATATTTTGAGGGAGTTTAGTTCGTTTATACTCTTAACTATGCAACACACTATTTTGTTATCATTAGCAACAAATGTATAGTTTGAGGGATGTTAGTTCGTTTATACTCTTAACTATGCTACACACTATTTTGTTATCATGAGCAACAAATGTATATTTTGAGGGAGTTTAGTTCGTTTATACTCTTAACTATGATTTGTTCTGAAACGTCATGACGTCTTTCCTGTTTACTGACGTTGGTTTCCCGCGCTTTGTTTAAATACACTGCCATATGAAATAGTTCTAAAAATAAAGCCGTTCGATTGATTTTATTTTTATCATTATTTCTTGAAATCGGTATGCAAGAAAAAGATT